>NC_051065.1:85060611-85353966 GCF_004664715.2 Peromyscus leucopus | reverse complement strand
GTCAAGAATAGAGGAATTGGCTGGGGGAGTATTGGCATGGGGAAATGAAAACAATTTTGTGGTTAGACAGCTCCTTTGGGGGGGGCAAGAATGGGAGGACCAGGTGGAAAGTACTTGAAAGACACAAATAAGGGATGGAATGAGAGGAAAGGCAGCTAGAATTGAAGAGTATTTGAGGAGCATTTGAGGGAATATATGGGATCCTCATTCAGTGCAAACTTCCTATAATGTACAATGATGACCCTAATGAATTCTCCAAATAATGAGGAAGTCCTAATTTTTACTGGCTATCCCTTCTTACAAAATGAAGCACATTTCTGGGATTGGGTTCATCCAAATGAGTTGTTGACAATGGCTTCCATGAAAATTCCCAAGCAAGCCAGGCTGCTGAAAGACAATAGTTTGCTCTCCACAAATTGACAGTGAGACCCCACTGAAGAAGACAAAACCCACATAAATCACTGAGCATGGAGAGGTCAAGCTGGTGCCTACATGGAAACTTCACCCTCATGTTCTAGTGCTACCAAGTGAACAACAACCCAACTAAAAAAATATTTGGTCTCCAATCTGTCCTGCCTGCAAAATATGCTATGGCAATGATGGCACAAACCTTGTGAGAATATCAACCAATGTCTGATTTGACTTAAGGCCCAATCCATGAGAGGGAACCCATACCTGACACTCCTTTGATAACCAAGAACTACAGTCTAAACAGCCCAGAAAAATAAGGTAAAACCAAATATATCACCAGAGAGGCCTCCTCTTGCAGCAGAAGAGAACAAATAGAGAGGCCAAAAGCAAGATATTTTACAGAGAGAGAAAGAGAGAGAGAGAGAGAGAGAGAGAGAGAGAGAGAGAGAGAGAGAGAGAGAGAGACCTTGGAACACATAGCTCTACATGGGATGTTCCCCTCAAATCTCTCCCTACCATAGCTCAGGGAACATCATTAAAAAGTAAGCAAAAGGTGTGTGGGGAACAGAAGGGATTGAGGACACCTTGAGAACAAGGTCCTCTACAGCCAATGAGCAAAGTTGATATGAACTGACAGTGACTGAATCAGCATGCACAGGATGTAATGTGTCTTCACCAGGTCCTCTGTGATGTTCTATAGCTTTCAGTTTAGTTCTTTCATGTGAGTCCTGAATGTGTAAGGAAGTGGGGCTCTGATAATTGTTGTTTCTCTTGGAATTTTCTTGTGTTTCTGTTGGATTGTCTTGTCTAGATTCAATATGACAATATTCATTTTATTTTATTATACATTGTTCTGTTGTTGTCTCCTAGAAATGTTCTTCTTTCCAATGTGAGACTGAAATGGAATAGATATGGATGTAAGAGGAGGTAGAGTGAGATTAAGAAAAGTAGAGAGAAGGGAAACTGTATTCAGAAGATAATAAAAATATAAAAAACAAAGCAAACTCAGAAAGCCACAAAGAATAAGTCTGTGAATATCACTCCACCATGGCCACTACATCAGCTCCTGCCTCCAGGTTCTGGCTCTGCTGTAGTTCATGGTCTGACTTTTTTTAGTGATGGACTATGATGTAAAAGTATAAGCCAAACACAGACTTCAGGCCCCACCCCCAAAAAAGCTAACCAAGAAAAAAAAAGAAAAGAAAAAAAATAACCAATATAACTTGCCCTTCTAGCAAAGAGAGAAATGAACAGTTAGTGCAGAAAATTTCGTCCTCTCTGTGCATTTGATATGAGAGTTGGCACGCTCTCTGAGGACCATGTGGTCAGGAGGACTCACTTAGACTGTGACAATAATCTCTGCCCAGATTCAGTTTGTCTGGTTACTAGTCCCTTAGGATTTTTCAAATATTTAATACTTATTTACTTTTATTTTATATGTACAGGTGTTTTGGCTGCATATTTGTTGATAAACCATATAAGTGCAATGTCTCAGAGGCGAGAAGAAGGGAAGGTCTAACATACCCTGGGACTGGAGTTATAAAGAGCATTGGTATGTGCGCTGGGAATCAAACCTAGGTCCTGTAACAGACTTGCTAGTGTTCTTAATCACTAAGCTATCTCACCAAGCTACTTCTTCATGATTTTAATGCCTTATATAATTAGATAAAAATGTTCTTTCCATGGTAACCCCATCTTGGTATATGTGTTTGCTGGGGATGGGAGGGTTGACAATCCTCTTGTATGGATCTCAGTTCTTGTTGTATGGTTACACTGGAAAAATTTAATTTTTTCATGTAAGTCATGCAAAGCACTCACTTGTTTTTAATGCTAGACCTCGGGAAGAGGACATACATTCATGACATAGAACAGTTTCTCTGATCCATATATAAAAAAAATATGACATTGGCCTTTAACTCCAGGCAAAGATAAACACTGTCAGCATCTGGAGACAGCAGAACAATCAGGGCAGCCCAGGCTTTCACTTCTGCTTCCGTGGTGGTTTATGTCATGGTGTGAATCACCGTGGGAGGGTAACTTTTACCCTGCTGACAGTAATAAGTTGCCACATCTTCATGCTGCAGGCCATTGATCTTGAGAGAATACTGTGTGCCAGATCCACTGCCACTGAACCTCGATGGAACCCCACCTGCCAAGCTGTTTGTAGCATAGATCAGTAGCTTAGGAGAATTTCCTGGTTTCTGCTGAAACCATGCTAACCAACCACCAATGTCCTGACTTGCCCGGCATGTCATGGTGACACTTTCTCCCAGAGATGTAGACAGCGTGGCTGGAGACTGGGTCATCTGGATGTCACACCTGCCACCTGAGATTGGAAAATAGAAAGCAAATTAATTCTGTTCGAAGAGGAATTTCTCAGAGATCAGGCAGCACTGACCACAGTCAGATGAATGAATTTCCAATGCTATCTTCCTTACCTGTGAGCCAGAGCAGAAGCAACCCCAGGAGCTGAGTGGGGACCCTCATGACTGTGCTGGGACCCTGTGAGGCTGACTCCAGCACAGGGTGTGACCTGACTATGAAGAAGTCCTCAGAGCTGTGGGCAGTACTCTGGGCACATGCAAATCAGCAAAGGCTGGCCACAGCCATAGGACTGGCCCAGTGACTCATTAAAGGCTTGTGGTCTTCTTATGTCTCAGATCAGAGAGGCAGCACAGATTTATTTGTATGGAATGTGCTCCTCTTTGGACAACAGAGAACAGCACCAGTCTATGTGTTGCACTTTATTTTGATTTGTCATGTTCAATGCAGAATTTTCTTGTTATTTTTCCCTCCATGGCAGGGAATGTCTGATATGGATATGATATACATTTTTAGAAAGTACATACATCATTAAAGGGTCCCTTCACATGTAGCTATTGATGATAAGGAGGCAATGGAGCTTATTGTTACATTCTTCCCTGGTTTTTGTAAAACCTGATTGAATCACATTTCTCTTTCCTTTCCACTCTCTAATACCTCTTATGGAACCCTCCCCACTCTCTTTTAAGTTCATGGTACGTTTTTTCATTAATTGTTATTTCATGCATATACGTACATGTATACATGTATATATTCCTAATATAATTGTTCAGAACATAAAATGTTACTTGTATGTATGTTCTCAGGGCTGACCATTTCACAATGGACAACCAGTTGTGTGCTCTTCCCTGATCCTTCACACAACAGTGACAAGAGGCTTTGAACAAATGAAGTTCACACTCACATTAGTTCACAACCAATTATATCATAGCACCAAACATAGGGGTGGTGTGGCCTAGTGTCTCAACACTAAGAGGCTGTGAATAGTCTTTCAAAGAGGAAACACACACACACAGAGAGAAAGAGACAGAGACAGAGAGACAGAGAGAAGCAGAGAGAAAGGGTTTATTTGCATAGATCTGTACCATTATCAACATTGAATATCAAAGAAATGGACAAAAAGACTTTCTCAAATGCCAATGAAATGTCAAACCTTGCCACACTTTTCACATTCTATAATGATCCAATCTGCAGATTTTGACTTCAAGTGCATTAGTAAATTATTTCCCTCAGACATATGGACATAATTTTTCCTATGGTCTTTATTTTCTCAATTTTGGAAATACTGTAAGATGCTAAGCAGCACTTTCCATTCATGTTATGAGGTTATTCAATATAGTAACTGCATCAACTCTGCACTAGACTACAGTGAGTGACAATGGAAAAGGAAACAGATGAACACTGATCCTCCTATCCAAGAAGATCAGTGTTTAGGGTCAGAGCCCTGTTGTCAGGATTTTCTCCATCTGTAACACAAGGAATGGTCAGGCTTCTGTGTTCTCCAATGACTAACTGTGGGTAAGAAATATGCCCAAACCACATTCACAGAAGTGGAAATGGACTATAAGAATATGCTGAAAACCAAGTTTATTAGAAACCAGAAAGTTCTCTTGTCCCTAGTGTTACAAATATGAATGATTCAAAGCTTGGTAATCTCGATTGGATAGACATGTATTTATGACTCCCCCTGCTGGAATGATTGTTAAAATGAGGACAGGGTTGGTTCTTTGTTCAAGTGCAGCCCAGGAAAAAGCAAACAATAATTAATGGCAAGTTGCAATTTGCTCAGGAAACTAATGTACCAGACTTGAGACTATTTATTCCTGTATATGATCATCAGCATCAGGAAGAATTCTACACAGGCTATCACACATAAATGTGTGCCCAATACATACACACACAATCCAAATCTGGCTACCCAAAGGTGGGAAAATATTGGGCTGGGAAACTGATTAATCATAGACATGTTGTCCACTGTGAAAAATGAATCCTGGCTTAGAGCCCAATATTCATTCAATGGTGTACTCCTTTGGCCATAGCTCTTGGGAGTAGGAAGCCGGAATTCCAGTAAGATCTACATGAAACCAGAATTTTATCAGGAAATAAGATCTAAGCTTGAAAACACTTAGGAAATCCTGAAGACAATATATTAAACATAGTTTCATTAGTTAATGGAGTAGGGAATTTATTACTTCCCACACAAATGTTCAATACATATTCAAGTTATAGCAGATAAAACTATGCAATTTGGAAAAAGTATTAGTCAGGAGTACAGCTAATATACTTAATCTTAGGAACACTGTAAATATGTATATTTACATATAATTAGAAGTTACATTGGCAATATTGTGGCAAAGCCAATCAATTTGAAGTGATTCCTTACTTCAATAACAAATTTTAGGTTGTTTCAGGTAGCTTAGTTAATATACTTCAATGTGGGATGCCACCTGGATGCTTGGATGTTTCTGCTGCAGCAGCAGCAGCATCTCAGAGTCCAGCAAAACACTGGCACCACAAAGCTGCAATGTGTAGTCAGACTTTTTTTGGATCACTAGCTCCCAAATAATGACATGGAGACTTCTTATTAAATATGAAAACTTGGCCTTAGCTTAGGCTTTTTCTCAACTAGCTCTTAGAAGTTAATTAACCCATTTTTATTATTTTACATTCTGCCTCGAGGCTTGTTAACTCTCCTACATACTGTACATCTAAACTTCCTCTACATCTCCCTGCCTAAGTCTCCAACCTCTAAGATTCTTCACCAAATTTCTCTCTCTGCTAGGAAGTCCTGCCAATCCTCTTCTGCCTAGCTATTGACCATTCAATCCTTTATTAACCCAACCAGAATGTGTCTTAATCAGGGGAGGTAAAACAGACACATCTTTACACAGTGTGATCAAAATCCTGCAACAACAATGCAGGAGAAGTAAATGTTTAAAATCTGAGAGAAGAATTGTTTTGAACATGAAATGCCTTAGAATATATTTTTTAATTATTCAGTTGAATCACTGCATGTAAAAATATATCAGGGGACTTCTTGTGTTAGTATATGTAGCTATGTTTGTAGCTCCAAATCTAAACTTTAAAGAATCGATTATACAAAGTTTTAAAACTATATTTTATGTAGTAGAATGAAGACTGTTTGTCATAATTGGAAAGATTCCCATCTTTCATATACTAGTGGTTGTTAGGCCACCCATTTACACATTACTGCACATTATAAAAAACTGCATTAAGAAAAAATAATCAAAAGTTGCCACTCTAATAATTATTGATAATTATTGATAGAGAATGGTGATTTCATTGTTTAGTGTCTTCCCCCAGGAGATACTTGACAAAGGACTACTCTGTTCTACAACCCCCCTAAATTGGGACATTTTATAAAATGTGAATTTGTAAAGTATTGTGTATATTTCTGACGCCCAATGACTTCCTTCTCAGGATCAGTGCCCAGGTCAGGAAATTTCACTGACAGCACTCAAACATTTCTCTGCTCAGGATCCCACAAGTTGGGACCACTGATTGTCTTATCTAATTATTTCCATCTGTATTTTCTGTTTATTCTTTGCAGGGTGGGCTGTCTGAAAGTACTTGAATAAAACCCAGCCTTGATTCTGTTGCAGAAATATTAGGAGATTCTGTCCCATATCATACTCTTAACCATACTGCATCTTCAGAGCATAAACTAGCAGAGTCCCCAGAATCTGAAAGGTTTTTTGTTCTAGTTTGTAGATTCATATGAATGAAATAATGCTTTTCTTGAGACAGTATTGAGTTGTAGCATTTTTAGCCTCTGTACTGCTTATGGTGAGAGAATAGCTAGTCCAAGAGTCACTGAAACTGAGTGAGCTGTGACTAAAGAAGTCAGCTTGGAGGAACCATAAATCAGGAGCTTAGTATTTTCTCTCAGCTTCTGCTGGTACCAGTGGAAGTAATCAGGTGTGCCACTTGATGTGGACCCATGAGTGAGTGATAATGATCCTCTTTTCTTGAGAAGCTGCCAGGTATTCTGGAGCTGGTTAAAAACAATTTCTCTAATCAGCACTATGGAGGGACAGATGAAAAGATATAGAAATCAGTAAAAAGCAAGATTTCATTATATTTTCATACCACATATACTATGCAAAGAATAAAAAGATGATGGTAAACAAGTAGAGGAGGAAAAAGAGGAGGATATGATAAAAGCATGGAAAGAAATAAAGAAGGATGAATCAAAAGATGCTGCTTTTAAAATATAACTTCCATGACAAAAATACTGGGCTTGAGTTGTAGCCACCCCTCTTTCTCAGGCAGGACTTAGTGAGTAGCAGCACGTTGACAGTTTATACAAACAAAACCATCTTGTTGTTTGGTGGCTGTCTCTAACTACAAACTTCTCCTTCCTAAGTTCATTCTTTAAAAAGCTAGTAGTAGCCTTCTGTCGCCTCCAAGGAGTAAAAATGCAAACAACAGAGTATAGGCTAGGATGTTCTTGTCTCATAAACACATGAGTCATTTCACTTACTTGTAATATTTGATTCAGTTAAGACCCAAATCTCTTATTTTTTTCTCTATGGCATTGCCTACTCTGGATCCATAGTATTCCTCACATGTTTCCTTATAACCAGGATTAGTTTGACTTACATGGATGAGAGATTCTACTTTGCAGCGTATGGTATTTATTTTTCCATGATAAAGGAAAGCTAAGGATGACCCCAATGTACATTGGAAACCCAAGGCCTGATCAGGCAGATGTTCAGCTAATCCTTTGCTCAACCATCCCAGTTTAATTGAATGGTTCTGAACCCAAAAAGTCCTGGGAAAACCAGAACGGGTCCCTATTTGTGGTCTGGAAAACAGGTATTTTCAGGTAAGTCCCACAGAAGCCACACACAGCTAAACTCTCACTTCTGAAACAGAAGGAAACATAAATAATGATTTCATAACATCTATCATGAATTCAGTATTCTGCATCATGCTGATTTTGAGAGAAATTTGGGCATTTATTCTTCTCAGTCAAGTATGTGGTTATAAATGGGAGTGATCTTCTTTCCAGCGATTCTGTCAAACAATGTGCTCAGACCAGTCTCACAGAAATGGTCAGAGTCCTGAAGATATTTGTGGATGCTAAGAGGGTCAAGAGTTGTATTTTCACAGTGGTTTTCAGCACCAAGCCTGGTGTCCTTATCTAGGTAAACATTCGCCAGTATTGCCCTCTTCTGGAGATATGGGTAATTGGCCAAGGCAGAGCCTAGAAGAAAAACTTTGAGGCTGATTATCAGAGTAAATCCTAGTAATTTAAGAGTATGTGGTAGAAAGATATGAAGGTAAGTGAACTGGGGAGAGAAAGAAGTGGAAAAGTTGTAAATACAGGACTATATTCATAGACACACTTATTCCAAAGAAAATCTCAACAGTTCATAAACATGGTGAAAATAAACATATTGATTGAAAAGGCAAAATTTATAGTTTCATTCTTTCTCTTCCCTGTACCACACTGGCTTAATCTATTTGTATAATTATAAAATGCCACCATTTTGCATCCTCCTCAGGTAGAAGAGAATTTTTGTTTGTTTACTTGTTTCATATTTCAAGCAGCACTAAATAACTTTTGCCCTGACCTTTGTTCCTTTCTTTACATTATCCTCAATCATTTTGCTAGCTACTTGTATGTACTTCTGCTTTGTGTGTTTCAAAAGTCTTATTCAATGAATTGAAGAAGCAAATATATAGTAAATCAGGAAAGGATTTTATTCATAACCAGAATGAATTAAAGAACAGATACATTGCAATAGAGTATCATTTCTTGCATGAAATATACTCAACAGATAATTCTAGCTTCTCTTTGTCATCCACAGGAGAAGGTGGTTGCTAATAGGTCTAATGTATATTATTTTCTGTTTTTCAATGCACACAACCTTTTCCCATTGTATATCTTATTATAATCATATGAATGTTAGATCATATACATGCATGAAATAGTAAATAGGACATTTTCCATGAAATTTTATTTTAAGAATATATTTTTGCAACACAAATCAGTTGAAGACAGGATAGTTCAACTACTCCCACTCCATTTTATCTTCCTGGGTATTTTTTTTTGCCATGCTCCATAATTCTATTAAGCCATGAGTTGGAATGACTTGATTGCTTCCTTTGCAGAGGGGTGTTTATGAACATTTGTGAAGTTGTGTTTCACAATTGAAAATGCTTTGACTGGAGAGAAATTTGTCCACAGATCAAGCTCAGTGAGTCCAAGGTTGCTAAGCAATGCCTCCCCTTACCTGCCCAACTCTGACTCAGTTTTTGCCCATAGTAAACTATCTTAGAAATTTCACTTGTTATGGTGGTTTGAATGTGAATGTCCCTCTTAAGTTCACATATTTGAATACTTGGACCTAAGTTCTTGAAACTATTTGGGAAAGATTAGTTGTTTGAGGAAATATCAATGAGGATGGGCTTTGAGGTTTCAAAAGCTCAATCCATATCATATATCTTTCTGCCTCTCTCTGCTTGTTATTTAAAGATAAAGTTTTAACCTCTGAGCTACTGCTCCAGCACCATGAATGTCTACCTGTTGCCATATTTCCCTCTGCTCTGCCCCCGACTTCCCTTCTGGACCAGTGGTGAGTATCCGGGCCCAACCCGGACCGCATCCCTGGGCACCAGCCACTCTGGGAAGACCTGGGCAACTTAGCCCCAGGTTCTGGCCACCGGGCAGGTCCCCTTCTAGCCCCACCAGGAGGGATCCCCTTTTCCAAGCCCCCTGGCAGCCCCTGCAATCTCCCCTGCAATCTCCGCGCCCTGCCCCCACGCCCATCTGCCCGAGACCCCAGCCACTTCCTGAGACTTAGAGACCGGCCCCCAGCTCCCATCTTGCCCCCAGCTTCCCTTCTGGACCAGAGGTGAGTATCCAGGCCCAACCCGGACCCCATCTCTGGGCACCAGCCACCCTGGGAAGACCTGCCCAAATTGGCCCCAGGTTCTGGCCACAGGGCAGGTCCCTTTCTAGCCCCACCAGGAGGGATTCCCTTTTCCAAGCCCCCCCCCCCCCCGGCAGCCCCTGCAATCTCTGCGACCTGCCCCCACACCCATCTGCCCGAGACCCCAGCCACCTCCTGAGACTTAGAGACCGGCCCCCAGCTCCCATCCTGCTCCCGACCTCCCTTCTGGACCAGAGACTTCCAGTCCAGATAAGAGCTTCCATTCTGCCCCGGAGTTCCCATTTGGACAAGAGAACTCCCATCTGGACAAGAGAGAGAGACTTCCTGAATCTATCAGCTCTTTCTGAACCAAGTACACTGATAAGACCAAGAAGGAACCACAAGGAGATGGGCAGACATCAAGGCAGAAGTACATAAAACAAAATGAAGAGTAATACAGCATCACCAGAACTTAGCCCGCCTCCAACATCTAGACCTGAACATCAAAAATTGGAAGAAGCAGAAGAAAGTAGCCTTATGAATAACATCATGAAGAAGTTAGAAGCTTGTGTAGAGGAAAAGACAAGAAAATTGGAAGAACGCTGTAAACAACTAGAGGAAAGGGCAAACAAATTAGAAGAAAACGATAAAGTCCTGCAAGAAAACAATAAAGTCCTGGAAGAAAACAATAAAGTACTGAAAGAAAATCTTGAAAAAGCAATGAAAAAAATAAAGGAAACAGTCCAAGACCTGAAAAGGGAAATTGAAAAAATAAAGAAGACACAAACAGAGGGAATGCTGGAAATACAAAACTGAGTAAAAGATCGTGAACTTCAGATACAAGTATAACCAACAGAATGCAAGAGATGGAAGAAAGGATCTCTGGCATTGAAGATACAGTAGAAGAAATAGTTTCATCAATCGAAGGAAATACTAAAGCCAACAAAGTCATGAACCAAAATGTCCAAGAAATTTGGGACACCATGAAAAGACCTAACCTACGAATTATAGGGATAGAAGAAGGTGAAGAATGCCATATTTCCCTCTGCTATATTGGTCCCCAAATAACCCTTTGGAACTAGAAGCCCCCAAATTAAATACTTTCTTTTACAATTTGCCTTGACAAAGACATCTTACCACAACAATAGAAAAGTAAGACATTAAATAAATTATAATCAAACTATAATCTGTATAACCACATAGATCAAGAGTAGAGGAATTGGCTGGGGGAGTATTGGCATGGGGAAATGAAAACAATTTTGTGGTTAGACTGGTCCTTTCAGGGGGCAAGAATGGGAGGATCAGTTGAAAATTGCTTGAAAGACACAAATAAGGAATGGAATGAGAGGAAAGGCAGCTAGAATTGAAGAGTATTTGAGGAGAATTTGAGGAGATATATGGGATTCTCGTTGAGTGCAAACTTCCTATAATGTACAATGATGACCCTAATGAATTCTCCAAATAATGAGGGAGACATAATTCTTACTGGCTATCACTTCTTACAAAATGAAGCACATTTCTGGGATAGGGTTCATCCAAATGAGTTGTTGCCAATGGCTTCCATGAAAATTCCCAAGCAAACCAGGCTGCTGAAAGACAATAGTTTGCTCTCCACAAATTGACAGTGAGACCCCACTGAAGAAGACAAAACCCACATAAATCACTGAGCATGGAGAGGTCAAGCTGGTGCCTACATGGAAACTTCACCCACATGTTCTAGTGCTACCAAGTGAACAACAACCCAACTAAAAAAATATTTGGTCTCTAATCTGTCCTGCCTGCAAAATATGCTATGGCGATGGTGGCACAAACCTTGTGAGAATATCAACCAACGTCTGATTTGACTTAAGGCCCAATCCATGAAAGGGAACCCATATCTGACACTCCTTTGGTAACCATGAACTACAGTCTAAACAGCCCAGATAAATAAGGTAAAACCAAATATATCACCAGAGAGTCCTCCTCTTGCAGCAGAAGAGAACAAATATAGAGACCAATGGCAAAATATTTTTCAGAGAAAAAGACCTTGGAACACCAGCTCTATTTGGCATGTCCCTGTCAAATCTTTCCCTGCTAGAGCTCAGGGAACATCATGAAAAGGAATCAAAAGGTATGGAGGGGACAGAAGAGATTGGGGTTACCGTGAGAACAAGGTCTTCTACAGCAAGGGAGCCAAGTTGATATGAACTGGCATTGACTGAAGCAGCATGCGCAGGACCTCTCTCTTTCTACACCAGGTCCTTCGTCTATGTATCTATAGTTTTCAGTTTAGTTCTTTTATGTGAATCCTGAATGTGTAAAGAAGTGGGGCTCTTATTCTTGTTGTTTCTCTTGGAGATCTTTTGTTTGTTGGATTGTGTTGTCCAACTTCATTATGACAGTATTCATTTTATTTTATTATACTTTATTTTGTTATCTCCTAGAAGTGTGTTCATTTCTAATGTGGAACTGAAATGGAGTGGATTTGGATGTTAGAGGAGGTTGAGTGGAATTTATATAAGTAGAAGGGATACTGTATTCGGAAAAAAATAGAAATATAAAAAAGAATGCAAACTGAGAAAGCCACAAGTCTGTGAACATCACTCAACCATGGCCACTACATCAGCTCCTGCCTCCAGCTTCCAGCTCTGCCTGAGTTCATGGTCTGACTTCCTTCAGTGATGTAAAATGATGTAAAAATGTAAGCCAAATAAAGACTCCCCGCCTGCTGCCCCCCCAAAAAACAACAAAAAAGAAAGAAAGAAAAGAAAAATTAACTAAGACACTTGCCCATCTAGCAAAGAGAGAAATGAAGGGTTAATGGAGGAAAGATCCTCCACTCCATGCATTTGATATGAGAGTTGGCACACTCTCTGAGGACCATGTGGTCAGGAGGACTCACTTAGAATATGACAATAATCTCTGCCCAGATTCAATTTGTGTGGTTACTAGTACCTTTGGATTGTTCAAATATTTAATACTTATTTACTTTTATTTTATATGTACTGGTGTTTTGGCTGCATATTTGTTGATAAACCATATCAGTGCAATGTCTCAGAGGCGAGAAGAAGGGAAGGTCTAACATACCATGGGACTGGAGTTATAAAGATGTGCTAGTAGAGGTATGTGTGCTGGGAATCAAACCTAGGTCCTGTATCAGACCAACTAGTAATCTTAATGAAAAAGCTATCTCACCAAGCTGCTTCCTCAGGATTTTAATGCTATAATTAGATAAAATTTTTCTTTCTATATTAAGTCCACCTTGGTATATGTGTGTGTTAGGGAGGGAGGTGTTGACAACCCTCTGTATGGATATCAGTTCTTGCTGTGTTGATATACTGGAAAATTTTAATTTTTTCATATATGTCATGCAAAGCACTCACTTGTTTTTAATGCTAGACCTCAGGAAGAGGATATATATTTATGACATAGAACAGTTTCTCTAATCCATATATAAAACATCACTTTTGCCTTTAACTCCAGGCAAAGAGAAACACTGTCAGCATCTGGAGACAGAAAAATGAGCAATCATGGCAGCCCAGGCTTTCACTTCTGCTTCCCTGGTGGTTTATGTCATGGTGTGAATCACTGTGGGAGGGAAACTGTTAGCTTGCTGACAGTAATAAGTTGCCATATCTTCATGCTGCAGGCCATTGATCTTGAGAGAATACTGTGTGCCAGATCCACTGCCACTGAACCTCGATGGGACCCCATCTGCCAAGGTGCTTGTGCTATAGATCAGGAGCCTAGGAGGATTCCCAGGCTTCTGCTGATACCATGCTAACCAACCACCAATGTCCTGACTTGCCCGGCATGTCATGGTGACACTTTCTCCCAGAGATGTAGACAGCGTGGCTGGAGACTGGGTCATCTGGATGTCACACCTGCCACCTGAGATTGGAAAATAGAAAGCAAATTAATTCTGTTCGAAGAGGAATTTCTCAGAGATCAAGCAGCACTGACCACAGTCAGATGAATGAATTTCCAATGCTATCTTCCTTACCTGTGAGCCAGAGCAGAAGCAACCCCAGGAGCTGAGTGGGGACCCTCATGACTGTGCTGGGACCCTGTGAGGCTGACTCCAGCACAGGGTGTGACCTGACTATGAAGAAGTCCTCAGGGCAGTGCTCTGGGCACATGCAAATCAGCAAAGGCTGGCCACAGCCATAGGACTGGCCAAGTGACTCATTAAAGGCTTGTGGTCTTCTTATGTCTCAGATCAGAGAGGAAGCACAGATTTATTTGTATGAAATGTGCTCCTCTTTGGACAACAGAGAACAGCACCAGTCTATGTGTTGCACTTTATTTTGATTTGTCATGTTCAATGCAGAATTTTCTTGTTATTTTTCCCTCCATGGCAGGGAATGTCTGATATGGATATGATATACAATTTTAGAAAGTACATACATCATTAAAGGGTCCCTTCACATGTAGCTATTGATGATAAGGAGGCAATGGAGATTATTGTTTCATTCTTCCCTGGTTTTTGTAAAACCTGATTGAATCACTACATTTCTCTCTTTCCTTTCCACTCTCCAATACCTCTTATGGAACCCTCCCCACTCTCTTTTAAGTTCATGGTCCATTTTTTCATTAATTATTATTTCATGCATATACGTACATGTATACATGTATATATTCCTAATATAATTGTTGAGAACATAAAATGTTACTTTTATGTATGTTCTCAGGGCTGACTATTTCACAATGGACAACCAGTTGTGTGCTCTTCCCTGATCCTTCACACAACAGTGACAAGAGGCTTTGAACAAATGAAGTTCACACTCACATTAGTTCACAACCAATTATATCATAGCATCAAACATAGGGGTGGTGTGGCCTAGTGTCTCAACACTAAGAGGCTGTGAATAGTCTTTCAAAGAGGAAACACACACACACACACACACACACACACAGACAGAGAGACAGAGACAGAGAGACAGAGAGAAGCAGAGAGAAAGGGTTTATTTGCATAGATCTGTACCATTATCAACATTGAATATCAAAGAAATGGACAAAAAGACTTTCTCAAATGCCAATGAAATGTCAAACCTTGCCACACTTTTCACATTCTATAATGATCCAATCTGCAGATTTTGACTTCAAGTGCATTAGTAAATTATTTCCCTCAGACATATGGACATAATTTTTCCTATGGTCTTTATTTTCTCAATTTTGGAAATACTGTAAGATGCTAAGCAGCACTTTCCATTCATGTTTTGAGGTTATTCAATATAGCAACTGCATCAGCTCTGCACTAGACTATAGTGAGTGACAAATGGAAAAGGAAACAGATGAACACTGATCCTCCTATCCAAGAAGATCAGTGTTTAGGGTCAGAGCCCTGTTGTCAGGATTTTCTCCATCTGTAACACAAGGAATGGTCAGGATTCTGTGGGTAAGAAATATGCCCAAACCACATTAACAGAAGTGGGAATGGACTATAAGAAAATGCTGAAAACCAAGTTTATTAGAAACTAGAAAGTTCTCTTGTCCCTAGTGTTCCAAATATGAATGATTCAAAGCTTGGTAATCTCGATTTGATAGACATGTATTTATGACTCCCCCTGCTGGAATGATTGTTAAAATGAGGACAGGGTTGGTTCTTTGTTCAAGTGCAGCCCAGGAAAAAGCAAACAATAATTAATGGCAAGTTGAAATTTGCTCAGGAAACTAATGTACCAGACTTGAGACTATTTATTCCTGTGTATGATCATCAGCATCAGGAAGAATTCTACATAGGCTATCACACATAAATGTGTGCCCAATACATACACACACAATCCAATTCTGGCTACCCAAAGGTGGGAAAATATTGGGCTGGGAAACTGATTAATCATAGACATGTTGTCCACTGTGAAAAATGAATCCTGGCTTAGAGCCCAATATTCATTCAATGGTGTACTCCTTTGGCCCTAGCTCTTGGGAGTAGGAAGCCGGAATTCCAGTAAGATCTACATGAGACCAGAATTTTATCAGGAAATGAGATCTAAGCTTGAAAACACTTAGGAAATCCTGAGGACAATATATTAAACATAGTTTCATTAATTAATGGAGTAGGGAATTTATTACTTCCCACACAAATGTTCAATACATATTCAAGTTATAGCAGATAAAACTATGCAATTTGGAAAAAGTATTAGTCAGGAATACAGCTAATATACTTAATCTTAGGAACACTGTAAATATGTATATTTACATATAATTAGAAGTTACGTTGGCAATATTGTGGCAAAGCCAATCAATTTGAAGTGATTCCTTACTTCATTAAGAAATTTTAGGTTATTTCAGGTAGCTTAGTTAATATACTTCAATGTGGGATGCCACCTGGATGCTTGGGTGTTTCTGCTGCTGCAGCAGCAGCAGCTCAGAGTCCAGCAAAACACTGGCACCACAAAGCTGCAATGTGTAGTCAAACTTTTTTTGGATCACCAGCTCCCAAATAATGACATGGAGACTTCTTATTAAATATGAAAACTTGGCCTTAGCTTAGGCTTTTTCTCAACTAGCTCTTAGAAGTTAATTAACCCATTTTTATTATTTTACATTCTGCCACGAGGCTTGTGAACTCTCCTAAGTACTGTACATCTAAACTTCCTCTACATCTCCCTGCCTAAGTCTCCAACCTCTAAATTCTTCACCAAATTTCTCTCTCTGCTAGGAAGTCCTGCCAATCCTCTTCTGCCTAGCTATTGACCATTCAATCCTTTATTAACCCAACCAGAATGTGTCTTAATCAGGGGAGGTAAAACAGACACATCTTTACACAGTGTGATCAAAATCCTGCAACAACAATGCAGGAGAAGTAAATGTTTAAAATCTGAGAGAAGAATTGTTTTGAACATGACATGCCTTAGAATATATTTTTTAATTATTCAGTTGAATCACTGCATGTAAAAATATATCAGGGGACTTCTGTGTGTTAGTATATGTAGCTATGTTTGTAGCTCCAAATCTAAACTTTAAAGAATCAATTATATAAAGTTCTAAAACTAAATTTTTATGTAGTAGAATGAAGTCTGTTTGTCATAATTGGAAAGATTCCCATCTTTCATATACTAGTGGTTGTTAGGCCACCCATTTCCACATTACTGCACATTATAAAAAACTGCAATAAGAAAAAATAATCAAAAGTTGCCACTCTAACAATTATTGATAGAGAATGGTGATTTCATTGTTTAGTGTCTTCCCCCAGGAGATACTTGACAAAGGACTATTCTGTTCTACAACCCCCCTAAATTGGAACATTTTATAAAATGTGAATTTGTAAAGTATTGTGTATATTTCTGAAGCCCAGTGACTTCCTTCTCAGGATCAGTGCCCAGGTCAGGAAATTTCACTGACAGCACTCAAACATTTCTCTGCTCAGGATCCTACAAGTTGGGGCCACTGATTGTCTTATCTAATTATTTCCATCTGTATTTTCTGTTTATTCTTTGCAGGGTGGGCTGTCTGAAAGTACTTGAATAGAACCCAGCCTTGATTCTGTTGCAGAAATATTAGGAGATTCTGTCCCATATCATACTCTTAACAATACTGCATCTTCAGAGCATAAACTAGCAGAGTCCCCAGAATCTGAAATGTTTTTTGTTCTAGTTTGTAGATTCATATGAATGAAGTAATGTTTTTCTTTAGACAGTATTGAGTTGTAGCATTTTTAGCCTCTGTACTGCTTATTGTGAGAAAATAGGCAGTCCAAGAGTAACTGAAACTGAGTGAGCTGTGACTAAAGAAGTCAGCTTAGAGGAACTATAAATCAGGAGCTTAGGATTTTCTCTCAGCATCTGCTGGTACCAGTGGACATAATCAGGTATGCCACTTGAGGTGGACCCATAAGTGAGTTATAATGATCCTCTTTTCTTGAGAAGCAGCCAGGGATTCTGGAGCTGGTTAAAAACAATTTCTCTAATCAGCACTATAGAGGGACAGATGAAAAGACATAGAAATCAGTAAAAAGCAATATTTCATTATATTTTCATACCACATATACTATGCAAAGAATAAAAAGATGATAGTAAAGAAGTAGAGGAGGAGAAAGAGGAGGATATGATAAAAGCATGGAAAGAAATAAATAAGGATGAATCAACAGATGCTGCTTTTAAAATATAACATCCATGAAAATAAATACTGGGCTTGAGTTGTAGCCACCCCTCTTTCTCAGGCAGGACTTAGTGAGTAGCAGCATGTTGACAGTTTACACAAACAAAACCATCTTGTTGTTTGGTGGCTGTCTCTAACTACAAACTTCTCCTTCCTAAGCTCATTCTTTAAAAAGCTAGTAGTAGCCTTCTGTCGCCTCCAAGGAGTAAAAATGCAAACAACAGTGTATAGGCTAGGATGCTCTTGTCTCATAAACACATGAGTCATTTCACTTACTTGTAATATTTGATTCGGTTAAGACCCAAATCTCATATTTTTTTTTTCTCTATGGCATTGCCTACTCTGGATCCAGAGTATTCCTCACATGTTTCCTCATAGCCAGGCTTAGTTTGACTTACATGGATGAGAGATTCTACTTTGCAGCGTATGGTATTTATTTTTCCATGATAAAGGAAAGCTAAGGATGACCCTAATGTACATTGGAAACCCAAGGCCTGATCAGGCAGATGTTCAGCTAATCCGTTGCTCAAACATCCCAGTTTAATTGAATGGTTCTGAACCCAAAAAGTCCTGGGAAAACCAGTTCGGTTCCCTATTTGTGGTCTGGATAACAGGTATTTTCAGGTAAGTCCCACAGAAGCCACACACAGCTAAACTCTCACTTCTGAAACAGAAGGAAACATAAATAATGATTTCATAACATCTATCATGAATTCAGTATTCTGCATCATGCTGATATTGAGAGAAATTTGGGCATTTATTCTCCTCAGTCAAGTATGTGGTTATAAATGGGAGTGATCTTCTTTCCAATGTCACCATCTTCCAGCGACTCTGTCAAAAAATGTGCTCAGACCAGTCTCACAGAAATGGTCAGAGTCCTGAAGATATTTGTGGATGCTAAGAGGGTCAAGAGTTGTATTTTCACAGTGGTTTTCAGCACCAAGCCTGGTGTCCTTATCTAGGTAAACATGCGCCGGTATTGCCCTCTTCTGGAGATATGGGTAATTGGCCAAGGCAGAGCCTAGAGGAAAAACTTTGAGGCTGATTATCAGAGTAAATCCTAGTAATTTAAGAGTATGTGGTAGAAAGATATGAAGGTAATTGAACTGGGGGGAGAAAGAAGTGGAAAAGATGTAAATACAGGACTACATTCATAGACACAGTTATTCCAAAGAAAATCTCAACAGTTCATAAACATGGTGAAAATAAACATATTGATTGAAAAGGCAAAATTTATAGTTTCATTCTTTCTCTTCCCTGTACCACACTGGCTTAATCTATTTGTATAATTACAAAATGCCACCATTTTTCATTCTCCTCAGGTAGAAGAGAATTTTTGTTTGTTTACTTGTTTCATATTTCAAGCAGCACTAAATAACTTTTGCCCTGACCTTTGTTCATTTCTTTACATTATCCTCAATCATTTTGCCAGCTACTTGTCTGCTTTGTGTGTTTCAAAAGTCTTATTCAATGAATTGAAGAAGCAAATATATAGTAAATCAGGAAAGGATTTTATTCATAACCAGAATGAATTAAAGAACAGATACATTGCAATAGAGTATCATTTCTTGCATGAAATATACTCAACAGATAATTCTAGCTTCTCTTTGTCATCCACAGGAGAAGGTGGTTGCTAATAGGTCTAATGTATATTATTTTCTGTTTTTCAATGCACACAACCTTTTCCCATTGCTTATCTTATTATAATCCTATGAACGTTAGATCATATACATGCATGAGATAGTAAATAGGACATTTTCCTTGAAATTTTATTTTAAGAATATATTTTTGCAACACAAATCAGTTGAAGACAGGATAGTTCAACTACTCCCACTCCATTTTATCTTCCTGGGTATTTTTTTTTTTTGCCATGCTACATAATTCTATTAAGCCATGGGTTGGAATGACTTGATTGCTTCCTTTGCAGAGGGGTGTTTATGAACATTTGTGAAGTTGTGTTTCACAATTGAAAATGCTTTGATTGGAGAGAAATTTGTCCACAGATCAAGCTCAGTGAGTCCAAGGTTGCTACGCAATGCCTCCCTTTACCTGCCCAACTCTGACTCAGTTTTTGCCCATAGTAAACTATCTTAGAAATTTCACTTGTTATGGTGGTTTGAATGTGAATGTCCCTCTTAAGTTCACATATTTGAATACTTGGACCTAAGTTCTTGAAACTATTTGGGAAAGATTAGTTGTTTGAGGAAATATCAATGAGGATGGGCTTTGAGGTTTCAAAAGCTCAATCCATATCATATATCTTTCTGCCTCTCTCTGCTTGTTATTTGAAGATAAAGGTTTAACCTCTCAGCTACTGCTCCAGCACCATGAATGTCTACCTGTTGCCATATTTCCCTCTGCTATATTGTTCCCCAAATAACCCTTTGGAACTAAAAGTCCCCAAATTGAATACTTTCTTTTACAGTTTGCCTTGACAAAGACATCTTATCACAACAATAGAAACATAAGACATTAAATAAATTATAATCAAACTATAATCTGTATAACCAGATAAGACAAGAATAGAGGAATTGGCTGGGGGAGTATTGGCATGGGGAAATTTTGTGGTTAGATTGGACCTTTGGGGGGGCAAGAATGGGAGGATCTGGTGAAAATTGCTTGAAAGACATAAATAAGGGATGGAATGAGAGGAAAGGCAGCTAGAATTAAAGAGTATTTGAGGAGCATTTGAGGACATATATGGGATTCTTGTTCAGTGCAAACTTCCTATAATGTACAATGATGACCCCAATGAATTCCCGAAATAATGAGGGAGACAGAATTCTTACTGGCTATCACTTCTTACAAAATGAAGCACATTTCTGGGATTGGGTTCATCCAAATGAGTTGTTGCCAATGGCTTCATGAAAATTCCCAAGCAAACCAGGCTGCTGAAAGACAATAGTTTGCTCTCCACAAATTGACAGTGAGACCCCACTGAAGAAGACAAAACCCACATAAATCACTGAGCATGGAGAGGTCAAGCTGGTGCCTACATGGAAACTTCACCCTCATGTTCTAGTGCTACCAAGTGAACAACAACCCAACTAAAAAAAAAAAATATTTGGTCTCTAATCTGTCCTGCCTGCAAATTATGCTATGGCAATGGTGGCACAAACCTTGTGAGAATATCAACCAACGTCTGATTTGACTTAAGGCCCAATCCATGAGAGGGAACCCATACCTGACACTCCTTTGGTAACCATGAACTACAGTCTAAACAGCCAAGAAAAAATAAGGTAAAACCAAATATATCACCAGAGAGTCCTCCTCTTGCAGCAGAAGAGAACAAATATAGAGACCAATGGCAAATATTTTTCAGAGAAAGAGACCTTGGAACACCAGCTCTAATTTGCATGTCCCTGTCAAATCTCTCCCTGTTAGAGCTCAGGGAACATCATGAAAAAGGAATCAAAAGGTATGGAGGGGACAGAATATATTGGGGTCACCGTGAGAACAAGGTCTTCTACAGCAAGGGAGCCAAGTTTATATGAACTGGCATTGACTGAAGCAGCATGCAAAGGACCTCCCTCTTCCTGCACTAGGTTCTCTGTCTATGTATCTATAGTTTTCAGTTTAGTTCTTTTATGTGAATCCTGAATGTGTAAAGAAGTGGGGCTCTTATTCTTGTTGTTTCTCTTGGAGATCTTTTGTTTGTTTGATTGTGTTGTCCAACTTCAGTATGACAGTATTCATTTTATTTTATTATACTTTATTTTGTTATCTCCTAGAAGTGTGTTCATTTCTAATGTGGAACTGAAATGGAGTGGATTTGGATGTTAGAGGAGGTTGAGTGGAATTTATAAAAGTAGAAGGAAGGGACACTGTATTCAGAAAAAAATACAAATATAAAAAAGAATGCAAACTGAGAAAGCCACAAGTCTGTGAACATCACTCAACCATGGCCACTACATCAGCTCCTGCCTCCAGGTTCCAGCTCTGCCTGAGTTCATGGTCTGACTTCCTTCAGTGATGTAATATGATGTAAAAGTGTAAGCCAAATAAAGACTCCCCACTTGCTGCCCCCCCAAAAAAAACAACAAAAAAGAAAGAAAGAAAAGAAAAATTAACTAAGACACTTGCCCATCTAGCAAAGAGAGAAATGAAGGGTTAATGGAGGAAAGATCCTCCACTCCATGCATTTGATATGAGAGTTGGCACACTCTCTGAGGACCATGTGGTCAGGAGGACTCACTTAGATTATGACAATAATCTCTGCCCAGATTCAATTCGTCTGGTTACTAGTACCTTAGGATTGTTCAAATATTTAATACTTATTTACTTTTATTTTATATGTACTGGTGTTTTGCCTGCATGTTTGTTGATAAACCATATAAGTGCAATGTCTCAGAGGCGAGAAGAAGGTAAGGTCTAACATAACATGGGACTGGAGTTATAAAGAGTTGCTAGCAGAGGTATGTGTGCTGGGAATCAAACCTAGGTCCTGTAGCAGACCAGCTAGTATTCTTAATGACAAAACTATCTCACCAAGCTGCTTCCTCAGGATTTTAATGCTATAATTAGATAAAATTTTTCTTTTATGTTAACTCCACCTTGGTATATGTGTGTGTTAGGGAGGGAGGTGTTGACAGCCCTCTGTATGGATATCAGTTCTTGCTGTGTTGTTATACTGGAAAATTTTAATTTTTTCATATATGTCATGCAAAGCACTCACTTGTTTTTAATGCTAGACCTCAGGAAGAGGATATATATTTATGACATAGAACAGTTTCTCTAATTCATATATAAAACATCACGTTCGCCTTTAACTCCAGGCAAAGAGAAACTCTGTCAGCAGCTGGAGACAGCAAAATGAGCAATCATGGCATCCCAGGCTTTCACTTCTGCTTCCCTGGTGGTTTATGTCATGGTGTGAATCACTGTGGGAGGGAAACTGTTAGCTTGCTGACAGTAATAAGTTGCCATATCTTCATGCTGCAGGCCATTGATCTTGAGAGAAAACTGTGTGCCAGATCCACTGCCACTGAACCTCGATGGGACCCCATCTGCCAAGGTGCTTGTGCTATAGATCAGGAGCCTAGGAGGATTCCCAGGCTTCTGCTGATACCATGCTAACCAAGCACCAATGCTCTGACTTGCCAGGCATGTCATGGTGACACTGTCTCCCAGAGATGCTGACAGGGTGGCTGGAGACTGGGTCATCTGGATGTCACACCTGCCACCTGAGATTGGAAAATAGAAAGCAAATTAATTCTGTTCGAAGAGGAATTTCTCAGAGATCAGGCAACACTGACCACAGTCAGATGAATAAATTTCCAGTGGTGTCTTCCTTACCTGTAAGCCAGAGCAGAAGCAACCCCAGGAGCTGAGTGGGGACCCTCATGTCTGCTGGGACCTGTCTGAGGCTGACTCCAGCACAGGGTGTGACCTGACTATGAAGAAGTCTTCAGAGCAGTGGGCTGTGCTCTGGGCATATGCAAATCAGCAAAGGCTGGCCACAGCCATAGGACTGGCCAAGTGACTCATTAAAGGCTTGTGGTCTTCTTATGCCTCAGATCAGAGAGGCAGCACAGATTTATTTGTATGGAATGTGTGCCTCTTTGGACAATAGAGAACAGCACCAGTCTATGTGTTGCACTTTATTTTGATTTGTCATGTTCAATGCAGAATTTTCTTGTTATTTTTCCCTCCATGGCAGGGAATGTCTGATATGGTACAATTTTAGAAACTCCATACATCATTAGATGGTTCTTTTCAGGGTGCTGGAGAGGATATTGAGGCAATGGAGCTTATTGTTTCTTTCTTTCCTGGTTTTTGTGAAACTTGATTTGAGTCACAACATTTCTCTCTTTCCTTTCCACTCTCTAAATCCTCCCATAGAACCCTCCCCACTCTCTTTTAAATTCATGGTCTATTTTTTCATTCATTGTTATTTCATGTACATATGAGTTTGTGTACATGTATACATTCCTAATGTAATCTCTTGAGAACATAAAATGTTACTTATATGTATGTTCTCAGGGCTGACCATTTCACAATGGACAACCAGTTGTGTGTTCTTCCCTGATCCTTCACCCATGGTGACAAGACGCTTTGAAGATATGAAGTTCACACTCACATTAGTCTACAACCAGTTATTTCATAGCACCAAACATAGGGGTGGTGTGGCCTAGTGTCTCAATACTAAGAAGCTGTGGACAGTCTCTCAAAGAGGGAAAAAAAACACACAGAGAGTGAAAGTGTTCATCTACATAGATCCATACCATAATCAATATTCAAGATCAAACAAATGGACAAAAGTGTCTGTCTTCTCAATAGCCAACAAAATGTCAACCCTTGCCAGACTTTTGCATTCTATAATGATCTAAGCTGGAGAATGAGATATCAGTTGTGTTAGGTAAAAGGATTTCCCTCAGACTTATTGGCATAATTTTTTCATATGGCTTTTATTTTCTCAACTTTGAAAATAGTTTAAGATGCTAAGTAACACTTTCCATTTAGGTTATGAGGTTATTTACTCCAGTAACTGCACCAGCTCTGTAGTGACTACAGTGAATGCCAATGGAAAAGGAAACAGAGGGGACACTGATCCTCCTATCCAAGAATGTCAGTGTTTAGGGCCAGAACCCTAGATTGGGATTCTCTGTTTTCTACTGACTGACTGTGAATAAGTGACCTGCCCAACCACATTCCCAGAAGTGATAAGGGACTGTAAGAAAATGCTGGAAACCAAGTTCATCAGAAACTAGAATCTTCTCTTGTCCCCAGTGCTACAAAGATTAGTGGTTCAAAGGTTGGTAATCTTGATTAAATAGATATGTATTTTTGCATCCCGCTGTTGAAATTATTCTTAAAAATGAGGACAGGGTTGGTTCTTTGTTCAAGTGCAGCCCAGAAAATGAGACATTAATTCATGGGAAGTTGGAATTGGTTCCAGACTTGGGGCTATTTATTCCTGTGAATGATCATCAGCATTGGGAAGAATTCTACATAGGTTATCACACATAAATAGGTGCAGAACACATACATACACAATCTAATTCTTGTTACCCATCAGTATAAAATATTGGGCTTGGAAACTACTTAATCATAGACTTTTTGCCCAATGTGAAAAATGAATCCTGGCATAGAGGCCAGCATTCAATGATGTACTCCATTGGTCCCAGCTCTTGGGAGTAGGAAGCAGGAATTCCAGTTAGAGCTACATGAGACCAGGATTTTATCGGGAAATAAATCTAATTTTGAAAACACTTAGGAAATCCTGAGGACAATATATCAAACATAGTTTCATAAGTTAATGAAGTACAGAATTTATTATTTCCAACACACATGTTCAATACGCATTTGAGTTGTAGCACATAAAACTATGCACATTATAAAAAGTATTAGTGAAGAACACAGCTAATATACCTAATCTTTGGAACACCCTAAGTATATATATATATATATGTGTGTGTGTGTGTGTGTGTGTGTGTGTGTGTGTGTGTGTTATATTTTGCAATATTGTGGCAAAGTCAAAAATTTGAAACTATTCCATACTTCAAGAATAAATGTAGGCCTTTTCAGGTAGCATAGTTCATATGGTTCAATGTGGGATATTGGTGTTTTCTCAGAGGCCACTTGGATTCCTGGGTGTTGCTGCTATTGTAGCATCTCAGAGTCCAGTAGCAAGCCACAATGTGTAATCAGAATGTTTTGGGCCATCAGCTTCCAAATAATGACATAGAGACTTCTTATTAAGTATAAAAGCTTAGCCTTAACTTATGCTTATTCTCAACTAGGTCTTACAAGTTAATTAACCCATTTATATTACTCTACATTCTGCCATTAGGCTTCCTAACTTTCCTACATACTGTACATCTGAACTTCCTCTACATCTCCCTTTCAAAGTCCCAAACTTCTCAGATTCTTCAACAAATTCCTCTCTCTGCTGGGAAGTCCTGCTCTTCCTCTCCTGCCTAGCTATTGGTCATTTGATTCTTTATTATGCCAATCAAAATGTGTCTTAATCAATAAGGTAAAACAGACACATTTTTACACAGTATGATCAAAATCCTGCAACAACAATGCAAGAAGAAGTAAAATCTGAAAGAAGGGTTGTATTGAACATGAAATGCCTTAGAATATATTTTTAATTACTCAGTTGAATCTTTGCATGTAAAAAAATAGCAGGGGACTTCTGTGTGTGAGTATACATAGCTATATTTGTACCTCCAAACTCTAAACTATAATTTCTACATTATACACTGTTCTAAGCCTATGTTTTATGTAGTAGAATAAAGTCTATATTTCATAATTTGAAAGATTGGCACTTTTCTTATATTAGTGTTTATTTTTAGGCCATCTATTTCCACAGTACCGCATGTTCTGCAAAAATACAATAAGACACTATGATCAAATTTTGCAACCTGAACAAGTGTTGATAGAGAATTCTGATTTCACTGTTTAGTTTCTTCCCCCAAGAGACACAGACAGTCCCTGATGAAGGACTACTCTGTTCTCCCTTCCTAAATTGTAATCTTTTATAAAAATATGAATTCCTAAAATCCTGTGTGTATTCTCTGAAGCCCAATGACTTACTCCTTAGGATCAATGCCCAGGTAAAGAAATTTAAACATCTCTTAAACATCTCTCTTCATGAAATCCCACAAAGATGAGGCCTCTGGTTATCTTATCCCATTGTCTCCATCTGTACATTCTCTTTTCTCTCCTGTAGGGTGGGCTGGCTGAAGTCTCTCATGTAAAAGTCAGCCCTGATTCTGTTGCAGAAATACGGGGAGATTCTGTCCCATACCATACTCTTGACCATATTACATTTTCAGAGGGAAAAGTAGAAGAGTCCTGAGAACTGTATGAATGAAATACTGTTCTTCTGTTGACAGTAGTAAGTTGCACCATCTTTAGCCTCTTTGCTGCTGATTGTGAGAGACTAAGAAGTCCCAGAACTGCTGCTACTGAGTGAGTTGTGACTATAATAGTTGGGTTGAGTGTACCATAAATCAGGAGCTTAGAATTTGCTCTCAGCTTCTGTTGGTACCAGTGGAAGTAATCAGGTTTGCCATTTGATGTGGCCACATAGGTGATAATGACCATCTCTCCTTGAAAAACAGTCAGGGATGCTGGAGACTGGTGAGACCAATTTCTCCAATAATGGCAATATGGAGGGAGAGAAGAAAAGAGATAGAAACCAGTAGGAAGCAAGATTCCAGTATATTTTCATACCGCACATACTATGAAAAGAATAAAAAGATGATGACAACGAAGTAGAGGAGGGGGAAGAGGAGAGAAAGCAAGGAAAGAAAGAAAGAAGGGAGAAATGAAAGGTACATCTTTTAAAATAAAACTTCCATGAGGAAAACAATGCTGAGTTTGAGTTGGAGCCTCCCTTCTTTCTCATGCAGGATTGAGTGAGTAGCAGTAATTTGACTGTTTGCACCAGCAAACCCATCTTTTTGTCTGGTCTCTGTCTCTGACTACAAACGTTTCTTAGTTAATTCTCTTAAAAGCAAGTCTCTCGGGAGTAAATATACAAACATTGGGGTGTAGGCTAGGATGTTCTTGGCTCATGAACACATGAGTCATTTCACTCACTTGTATTTAATTTAATAAAGTCCCAAGTCTCTCATGTTTCCCCCTCAACGTTGTTTCATGCTCTTGATTCAGAGTCCTCCTCACATGTTTCCTCACATCTAGGCTTAGTTTGGACCTACTTGGATGTCAAGTTCTACTTTTGCAGTGTATGGTATTTTTTTCTCTGATAAAGTTTACCTAAGGATGACTATAATGTACATTGGAAAACCCGAAGCCACAGATATGACTCATCCAGATCAGACAGCTGCTCATATAAGGCTTTGCTCATCAATCTCAATTTAATTAAATGGCCCTTAGTCCAAAAAGGTCTGGGAAAACCAGTGAGGGTGTCCATTTGTGATCTGGAACCAAGGTGTTTTCAGGGACAATTTCATCGAAGCCACATTCTGTTAAACACTCACTTCTGGAACAGAAGGAAACATAATGATTTCATAGCATCTGTCATGAATCCACTATTCTATTCTGCCTCATGTTGATTTTGAGAGGAACTTGGGTTTTTATTCTCCTCAGCCAGGGCTGTGGTTATAAACAGGCGTGATCTTCTGGGAGATGCTTTACAGAGTCACCAGCTTGCAAGGGCTGTATCAAAGAAATGTACTCAGACCAGTCTCACAGAAGTGGTCAGGCCTGAAGACATTTGTGGATGCTAAGTGAGTCAAGAGTCTGGGAACTTCTCTCTCAATTGTATTTTTACAGTGGTTTTCAGCACCAAGGCTGGTGTCCCTGTCTACCTAAAATGTGTTAGTATTGCCTGCCCTCTACTGGACAGATGGGTAATAGGCAGAGCCTAGAGGAAACTATGAGGCTGACAGTGCAAATTCTAGTGTTCTAGGGGAAAAAAAAAAAAATAAAAAATAAAAAATAAAAAAAAACATGGAAAGAGTAAGACTCGAGTGTTCCTCACTTTACCTGATCAGAGAAAAAATAATAATTGAATAATTGTGCAAATACTGTCAGATACACTTGTGTAAGCACAGAAACACACACCCCAATTCAGTTCTTGCAATCAAGATATAAGTAAATATTGACAAGAAAGCATTAAATATACATGCAAAAGTGTGCAAAGTGTGTTAAATCCTATGGATACTTTCTGTCTATATTCACAGATACTATGACTTAGAGTGGGTATACATGAAGTAAAATGGAGTACATCAGAGTTATCCTGAGTCAAAAGTTTATTTCACACATATATCCTCCTTAAGGAACTAGGCTGAAATATGCCCAGGAAATTACATTGGTATGCAGTGGAAAGGATCATCCACTGTAAAGCCACTTAGTAGCACTCTGTTGAATAGCCCATGCAGTTCACTATATAGAGTACATTGTAGTGTACCACCGCTTTGAGCTATGGATTGCTGCCACTGCTCAGCAACAAGGATGGACATTTACAAGTTGAAATACATTTTCTACTGAGCATGAAGGCTTTGTGGAAACTATAGTGAAAAGTTCAGTTGATCCATTTTAAGTAGTCTCATAGGAAATTGAGAACTGTGTATATGTGTTTGTAATAAATATGTACATCAAAATACAAATTTTTTTGTTTAACCTTTTATTTTTATTTTTTTATTTTATTTTACAATACTATTCAGATCTATATAACAGCCACAGATTCCCTTTTTCTCCCCCTTCCTGCTCCCCTCCCCTTCCCCCCAGCCCACCCTCCATTCCCACCTCCTCCAGAGCAAAGCCTCCCCCGAGGACCGAGATCGACCTGGTAGACTCAGTCCAGGCAGGTCCAGTCCCCTCCTCCCAGATTCAGCCAAGCGTCCCTGCATAAGTCCCAGGTTTCAAACAGCTAACTCATGCAATGAGCCCAGGACCTGGTACCACTGCCTAGATGCTTCCCAAAAAGATCAACCCAATCAACAGTCTCACCTATTCAGAGGTCCTAATCCAGTTGGGGGCCCCAAATATGGTATGGACTCACTCATAGGAGGACACTAGATGTGGAACAAGGATGACTGGACTGCTACTCACATCACCAGTGAGGCTACCTGAAAACAGGACCCCAAGAAAGACACGAGGATCATCCAATGATGGAGAAATAGCTGAGATCTACATAAACAACCTGGACATCAGTGGGAGCAATGAAGGCCGAGGGTCGAGGGAAAGAGAGCAGGAGATTCCAGCTAGATCAAGAACAGAGAGGGAGAACAAGGAATAGGAGACCATGGTAAATGAAGACCACATGAGAAAAGGAAGAAACAAAGTGCTAAAGAGGCCCACAGAAATCCACAAAGATACCCCTACAAAAGACTGCTGGCAATGGCTGAGAGACAGCCAGGACTGACCTACTCAGGTGATGGGATGGCCAAACACCCTAATAGTTGTGCCAGAAACCCATCCAAGGACTGAGGAATCTGGATGCAGAGATCCATGGCTAGGCCCCGGGTGGAGCACCTGGAGTCTAATTAGCGAGAAAGAGGAGGGTTTATATGAGCGAGAATTGTTGAAACCATGGTTGGATAAAGCACAGCGACAAATAGCCAAATGAATGGAAACACATGAACTATGAATCAAAATACAAATTTAGGGGCTTGAGAGATGCCTCAGCAGTTAGAGCACTGGCTGCTCTTTCAGAGGACCTGAGTTCAGTTCCCAGCACACACATGGCAGCTCACACCTGTCTATTTCTCCAGTTCCTGGGCTTCTGACTCCCTCACACAGACATACATGAAGGCAAAATACCAATCAACATAAAATAAAATAAAAATTCAAAAAAGTCAGGCAGTGGTGGGGCACACCTCTAATCCAAGCTCTTGGGAGACAGAGGCAGGCAGATCTCTATGTGTTTGAGGCCAGCTTAGTCTACAAATGAGTTCTAGGACAGCTATGACTGTTACACAGAGAAACCTTGTCTCAAAAAAAGAAAAATAGATTAAAATATAAATTTTAAAAGTTTGACCAAATATTTTACTATTTCATACTATAAGAAGTAGGACTAGCCAAAAATAAATAAGAACTCTTAGAAAAATAAATGTAAATAAATAATAATGTTAATTCTATAAATGTACAGGCAGTGTGAGCTTTAGGCTTACTTGTCAAAATTTACTCAAATAAAAATTTAAGACATAAGTCAATTAGTTCAATATAAAACAACTTTATAATTATTTCTATTGCTAAGCATTTCAGAGAATATCAGATTCCTTTCTTACCTTTGGGTTTTCCCTCTTTTTCTAGTACTGATCTCTCTGAAGAAACTATTCAAAGATAATATGCTACATTTGACCAATAGAAGCATTGCCAACATTGCCAAGGTTGTTTTTTTTTTCAGGGCTCCTAAGAGAATAGATTTTTTAAAAATTATTTTAATTAATTAATTAGTTAATTATTCTAGTCCAATCACAATTTCCCCTTCCTCCCTCCTATCCTCTTAGTTCCTCCCCTTAGCCTTCCTTTCCTTATCCCCATTCATTCCTCCTCCTTTCTCTTCAGAAAAGGCCAGGTCTTTCATGTATGTCATCCAGCCACTGTATATCAAGATGCAGCAAGACCAGTCACCTCCTCTCCTATTGATGTTGGACAAGGCCAGGAGGAGGTAAGTGTTCCAAAATCAAGTAACAGAGTCAGAGTCTGCTCCCACTGTTAGGAGACCCTCAAGAAGACCAAGTGACACAACTGTAACATACATATGCAGAGGTCAGCCCCAACAAGTTCTCTGGTAGGCAGTAAGAGGATAGATATTTAGAAATTTTTGTTTGTTTTTTTTTCTGTCCTGCTTCTACTAAAACCTTCCATTGACCTTCAAACCTGGGCAAACACACCACCTTTTAGCAGATGGAGACGTAGGGTATGAACATGGGTCACCCAGCCTCTCAATTCTGCTTCCCTGGGTGGTTTATGTTATGACTTGTGAGAGGAACCTTATCATATCCTACACAGTAATCATTTGCAATATCATCAAATCCCAAGCTGCTGATGGTGAGAGAATAACCTATCTCAGACCCACTGCCATTGAACCTCTATGGGATACCTGATTGTGACTGAAATCTATAACTTATAAGTAGCGTAGAAGCTTTCCTGGGCTGCTGTTGATACCAAGCTAAATATGTGTTAATGTTTTGACTTGTCTAGCAGGTGATGATGTCTCTGTTTCCAGAGGTGCAAATAGTGAGCACGGAGACTGGTCATCTGTATATCATACTGAGGCACCTGAGATAGGAAAATTGAATAAATATTCCTGCATAGTTAACTCTGCTCAAAGACAACATTTCTGAAGGACCAGGAATCCCTGATCACACACTGTTTTTAGTAAATATACCATGATTGAACTCCTTACCATGAAGCTAGAGCAGCAGGAGCCCTTAGAACTTAATAGAATATCCTTATGTCTAGGTTGTGCTCTCACCAAAAATAATATTTGTACTGTGTATGATTGGTTTATTAAATCTTTGGAGCAATGGGATATGATCTCAGCACATGCAAACCATCAGCATTTTGGCAGGGCTGGCACAGATGTAAGGTGTCTTTGTTTCAGTACCTCAGCACAAGCATGGTGTCCCCTGGTGTCTTAGGTAAGACTAGCACAGAACAGATTAATTTCCTGAGGAGGTACTTTTTTTTGTAAGGCCAAAGAATAATCTTAAAATGCATTCATTTCATGCTATTTTAAAATCTATCCCATGTTCTCTACATCATTCCTTTGCTATGTTTCTGTGTATGGCAGGGGTGTCAGGTTTGGAACATTCCCAGAGAATTCAAGAAATATTACAAGCTCCTTTCATAGTTACATGAAGATATCACTGAGGTCAATCTGCTCTTGTTTATGATGAGTCCTGATTCTCTCTATTTATCAGAATTAGAATAGACCAATACTGGGAGGCATCTTTTCTAAGGAATGTTAGATTCTCGAATTACTACTCCACCGGTCCATTTATGGACCAATGATTCTTATTCTATGATTCTTTAACTATCCAAGAGGAACTCTTGGCAAGGCCACAGGCCAAGCAACAGCCTAGATTTTCTTATTACAAAAAAAAAACTTTGGTTTTTATGTGTGGGAGCATTTGCCTCTGTATATATGAGTATGCGCCACATATGTGTATGTTGCCTGTGGAGATCAGAAAAGGGTGTTGATTGCCCTGTAACTGGAGTTACAGATGGTTGAGATCTGCCAGGTGGATGCTGGGAACTAAAGCCAGATCCTTTGCAATAATTACTAGTACTCAGAACTGCTAAGCTGTGTCTCTAGCCCTGATTATATTATTTTCCATCTGAACCATATTAGCTCTTTTCCTAGATCAGATAGGCATCATAATAGTGTGTGGGGTGTAATGTCTAATATTCCTGTTTTGTCTCTGATTAGAGCTCTTGATTTTTGTCTCCTCTTAACATAAACCATGGTATTTAGGTAGTGGATATTTAGAGTTTCTCTCTATAAATATAAATAATTCATATAATTGAATATACTATGGTTTACTAAACCTTAATTCTTTTCTAGCACCAAATATCTCCCAGATCCTAAGAGAACATAGTTCTTGGTAGCTATTTTAGAGCGATGGTGATTAGGTTAATAAAAGGAGAAGCATAAAAGAAATGAAATATAGGAACTCTGTATGAGGAGGGACAGACATGGTGAGGAACTTTAGCAGACTAGTAGTGATCCAACACTTCCATAATCCACTCCCAGAGTCCAGGAAGCATCTATGACCAGCTGATAATCTAATCTTTGATAATATTAAATGAAGCTATGTACACAAAACTCTTTACTCCATGTACTGTACTCTTCTGAGTCAGTTCTCTGTCTACACATCTTCTTTTATGCTGTCATGCTTAGATACTCCCTATCCCTTTTCCTCTTGTCCTATCCTAGTTTAACTAAGCTCCTTTTAGCCTCGTCCTCATCTTCATCTTAATTTCTCTCCATCTTGGTCCTACTGTTTCTCTCTTGGAACCAGTCTCTGTCTTCTTCCCCACAGCCTGACTCCTACAATCCAATACAAAAGCTTCCAAGGACCCTATAACAGCTGTGAAAGACTGCTTAATTTACAGCCCTAACGGGGAGTGAATAGAGGAGGTGGGGTCAGATAAGGCCTGGAATAAGTCAGAAAGGGAATTTATATGCTCAAAATATATTCTTATAAGTGGTTAGATGTGTCTACCACAATTGTTCTCAATCTACAATCTTACAGGTGGTTAGGTAAATTAAAATAAAATAGGTCATTAAAATAAAACTGTCTCTATTTTTCCTGTGTTGCCATATACTGGCAAGGTGGGGTAACTCAGCTTGGAGCCAGGAAAACTGTCTCAAAGCTACTTTGCACTTGATATGCCAAAAACCCTTTTGTTTTGAGTCAGTTGCTCTGGAGTGCCATTTGGGCTGAAAGAGAAAGGAGGCCTCAGCTTTATTTGCACATGAAATAAAGTTATGCCTCTACATATCCACCTGTCTCCCAAGCCAGAGACAGGTGCTGTCTCTGTAAGGGTGTTACCTTAGTTCAGATCAGCAGTGCATCTGAGAAGCTTATACTTTTTGCTGTTATGGCTGGGAGTTATGGGCACACAAGAAATTGATAGTAGGAAACAGCTGATATATTAAAAGTTGAATAACATCAAGTATTCCTTGATATTTGACTTTTCCTCCAGAAGGATTCCTTGATCCTTCTAGGTATAGCTTTATCATATATCACTGAATCTCTATTTCATATACTTGTGGGCTGCAGCAAGGAACACAGAGTGTTCTTGCATGTTAGTAGAGGTATAATGCTCTCATTGTGTGTTCATGGAAAGATGAATGAGGTGCTGTGGGATGGTCTGTATGTCAAATACTCTCATTGGTCAATAAATAAAACATTGATTGGCCAGTGGCCAGGCAGGAAGTATAGGTGGGACTAACAGAGAGGAGAAAGGAGGGAACAGGAAGACAGAGGGAGACACTGCCAGCCTCCGTCCTGACAAGCAGCATGTGAAGATGCCGTTAAGCCATGGGCCATGTGGCAACGTATAGATTTATGGAAATGGATTAACTTAAATTATAAGAACAGTGAGCAAGAAGCCTGCCATGGCCATACAGTTTGTAAGCAATGTAAGTCTCTGTGTTTAGTTTGTTGGGTCTGAACGGCTGTGGGACTGGCTGGTGACAGAGATTTGTACTGACTGTGGGCAAGGCAGGAAAACTCTAGTTACAATGAGGAGAGTTTAACAAATGAACAACTCAATTCTGTAGGAGACAGAAGTAAGTCAGGGTGAAAAAGAGAATCATGTGGGGTCACAGGTAAGATAATGGACCAAGAAGAGTTACCAAAATATAAAAGGTGAGCGAGTACATCAGCAAGGGAGATATACATTGTAATTTTTACAACTGCATTAAAATTTTACTTTGAACATAAAATAACCATGGATTTATATACTTGCCAAAAAACAACCATTGAGAGATGAGGTAGGGCGTAAAATCTCCTCTATTGACTCTGGAGGGATCATCTCCTGCACACAGCCTGATGCTGACTGATTGAAATTGATCCAGAGTCCTGATATTTATGACTGTGAGAAGTTGAATCCTTCTTGCATCAAACCATGGGTTCTTGGTAAATTTCTACAACAGTCCATGGAAACAAATACAAGTGGGGCTCAAATGACAGTGCAATGCCCGAGTGTGAGCCCCCCAACAAGACCACCAAGGAGCCAACTTCCAATGCAAAAACAAAGGTTTTGTTTATTCTAACCTAGGCAGGGACCTCTCAGACACCATATTACAGCGGGTAAAAGAGGGATGGTCTCGAGCACTCAATTTAAGGGGTTTTGTACAGGAAGGTTTACATGCAGAGGGTTACATATCTCGGGATTGGACGAGGGTGCTAGGGGTGAGGTAGTTGTTTGAAGTTACTGGCTGAACTATAAGCATAAGGTTTCTAATGGCTAACAGGATGCAGGGTATCTACAGAGACATAAATTTTTTATTCCCTATGTCCTGCTTTCACTGAACCCAGCATATATACATTCAGATTTATTGTTTCAGTCCTATTCTCACATGAATTCAACTTCTGGCCAGTTGAGTCCATTACTCCCCAGATCTTGCTTTGCCAATTCCAGGTTATATAGATTTATTGTTCCAGCCTTATCTTCCCATGAGTTCAACTTCTGGTCAGTTCTAAAACTGCTGGTCAGCAAATACCTTTAGAGGAGGGCAGGGAAGGAGCATCTCTCATGATGGCAACTGGTTTTTTCCTTTAAAATGAAAAACCATCAGTTTAAATTGCCTTTTTTGTTTAATCTTATAATCTTTTTTGTTCAACTTTCCAATATTATAGATGAAGAGATGTATAATTTTTATAAGGTAGAAAAAAATCTGTGTGAAACTCTATAATAGAAGCATGGAAACATGGCAATTATGTAAAAAACACTAGTGATTGGAAAATTACAGGCTAGTAATATCTTCCATAGCACCTTAACTCTAAAGTATCTAAAAGTATATAAAACTGAGCTCTGTGTGTATTTGTGTGATTATTTGTAATTAAGAAATAATGCTTCATTGTGGATTATGGATACACTTATTCTCCACATCATAAAGAAGATACCCAGTCCTCAGAACACACAGGTGATTTGCCCAGAATCACATGGTCACTGATGCTGAGGAGGAACTCTCAGACCTTAAATATCTCCTTTCTATATGAGAATCTAATCCAAAAGAACAATGCACAGAATAAAAACAGGAAAGGAACAAATCCAGGAATAAAATGTGAAAGTCACAGTTTCTCACTGCCTCTGTCCCATAACATTGCTCACCTAGAGTTCTATTACTAAAAATTCCCCTCTCCTCCAAGCTTCTCAAGTGTTCAATGCTTCTTATGTTTTAAACCACACAGCAGTTTTGGCTGAATCATGCTGCATTCTGGCCCTTTCTTCCACCTTACACAGGCATTCCCTGACATATTCTATTTTGTAAACTGTCCTCCCAACATGAAATGAATGTACAAACATTGCTGAGGAAACCTTCCTCTCCTCCACTGAGAGTCTGAGAGCTGACCTAGAGATACTGTCGCATACCGACGGCACAGGAGCTCACCAATTTATGTATCACCTAGAGAATGTTCATCTAAGAAAAATTGAGCTATTAGTTTTTTTCATAAGCAATGTTCCATGTTTCTTGTCAAAGTGCAATAATTCATAAGAAAATGCCGTCTTTTATAGAGAACACAGAAGACGCACAATTTCTGGGAAGCAAATTCCTCTTTACTTCTACCAATCCCCCTTTAATACTCAAATTAGTATCTCTAACATCAATTTCAAAATACACACATTGATTATCTCAGTGTTCCTGGAATCGCAATTCTTACTAATCGAAAAATCAAAGAATTAGAGTGGCTGGGTTCCTCTGGAATTCTGGCTAAGAGGATCTGATTCATGACTCTGAGCTCCTAGATAATCCTCCACGCCCTCCTCCACTCCCCGTTCTTCTCTGACCCAACAATCCCTTTTATTGCCACAGCATCTCCTGGATCATGGCTGGCATTCTTCTGAATGATGTGAACTTTTGAGATTACATTGATTTTACTTTAACTTTTCAGTCTCATCTCCTGATATCAGAATGTTTAATTCAGTTACTTTTGCCAAATTTATTTTTATACATGATATTTCTAGTGGAAGACTGAGGATGTATAATTCTTTTGAGGGTGAAGTTGTTTCTCTGTGAACAATTTCTGATGATTAGAGCTGAGCCATTCTTCCCTAAAGGAGAATGTAATCTCAAGATACAGCTCAATGAAACAAGCAGGCTGGAATATATGTAGACTCAAAGCTTTCTGATTTGTGGCAACAGGCTGGGGAACACTGATTCTACTGTGTGTACTGTAGACATCAAGGCACATAGTGAATTGTCAGAGAATGCTTTGACTTTGTGTTCCAGATAAAAGAATTGCTGCTTAATTACAAACAGATTAGAACCTTATTGCATAATCTATATGTTAAGATGATTCTTTTGTTTTATTTTCCAGGAAAAATAATTTCTACTTAATTAAAACTTGTAAAAAGACACACTTTATGGTTAACCATCTAAATAGGTCTTTGGTAAATAGTAAATGATATTTTTCAAGTTTCATTTCTTGGACGATGTGCCCTGTCATGTAATTTTTTTTAATTTTTATAGCTATCAAAGAGTAAAAGTGGCAAGAAGTAATACTAAAAGTACCCTCAAATTATTAGGCTATAGCTGCTGTGTTACTCTGAATCCTTCAAGCATAAAACTTTCTTTGAAAACAGCGTAATCAGTAGGTATAAAATGCCTGGCCAAAATGGAACAAATTTAGTAGGAAATAAACATGAAATTATATACCCTTTAGACTGTAAGCTTCCAAAGACAATGGCTAGAACTGCAGCTTAAATGCTTCTAGGTTATTCCAGGTGAGTTTGGTGAGGAGGCATGGTGTGCATTCACCTCAAGCCTGATCAAGGACAGTTGCAATCAAAATGTACTGATATTTTGCACCCCAATAATTATCACTGAGATTAATGAATAAGCTACAATGCCCATCTCACCACCAATAGTCAAGCATCATTTATCTGGAGTCACCAGGATTCATAGAGTACTTTTTGAAGGTACAGTTTGTTGTACTTCTCTGACAGTTATTTCTAGCTAGCACACTGAAAACCAAAGCATATGTATAAGAATCAAAGGACTCAATTCTGGATCCTGATTGTATCTAGATCCCATCCATATACCTTCCCTGTACCTAGCTTTACATTAACAGAAAACCAGTATTCTCCAGGAGATGGACAAAGAAGCTGATAGCTAGACTTGGATGGTGTCCTCTCACACTGAAAGTGAGGAATACAACATGTAATGGTACATGCAGGGTCATGCAGTGAGCAGCAGTCACACTTCCTGAGCATAGAATTGTGTAGAACAGGCTAAACTCAGGGTCTTTTAACTCACAGCCCCAGGCATGTTCCATCCTATGGTCAGAAACATCTTGCCAGGGAGTGCAACTTAGAGCAGACAGCATGTCTTTACTCTCCTTCCTTCACTGTAAGAAGAAGTAGCCTAAGAGACTCTAGACAGATCCTGTGGCATGTTCACTGTATGTCAGGCTGCTAGAGTTGAAGAAACATAGAAAGATTTTTGTTGAGGCCTTCAGGTATTACATAGCTAATCTTCTTCCATACTAATAAACCTTGAAAAACATTACTAAATTTCAGAAATTAATATAGACATTGACATACTCAAAACAAGGAATCTATTTAGTTCTGGGCTTTTAAAAAGACCTGCAACTTCAGATAATTTTAGATCTCCCAGTGGTAAACACATTGAAGAAACATATTTTCATGTGTATGATAAATAATTTTTTATATTTTATATTTTAATGGGTAACAATTGAGCCTATGGGATAGCCCAGAGTATATAGGCATTGGTTGGCAAACTTAAGAACTTGCTTTCAACCCTGGGTATTGACATGGTAGGAGAGAATCAACTTCCCACAAATTGTCTTTGGACTTTCACATGTGCACCATGGCACATCCTTTTCCCCAAATAAATGGAAAAATGTGATACAACTTTAATAAAAAGAGAAACAATGGCCTATTCTGTGACCATTGCAAAATCATTTTGATGATATCACAGGCAATCCTTCTAAGTTATCAGACTATATTTGTAAATTGACATATTTATCATTTATTTATTTTATTTTTTTTAGCTTTTACATTTTATTTTATTTTTCCTTTTATTTTATTTTACAATACCATTCAGTTCTACATATCAGCCATGGATTCCCTTGTTCTCCCCCCTCCTGCCCCCTCCCTTCCCCCCAGCCCACCCCCCATTCCCACCTCCTCCAGGGTAATGCCTCCCCGAAGACTGAGATCAACCTGGTAGACTCAGTCCAGGCAGGTCCAGTCCCCTCCTCCTAGGCTGAGCCAAGCGTACCTGCATAAGCCCCAGGTTTCAAACAACCAACTCATGCAATGAGCACAGGACCCGGTACCACTGCCTAGATGCCTCCCAAACAGATCAAGCCAATCAACTGTCTCACCTATTCAGAGGGCCTGATCCAGTTGGGGGCCCCTCAGCCTTTGGTTCATATTTCATGTGTTTCCATTCGTTTGGCTATTTGTCCCTGTGCTTTATCCAACCTTGGTTTCAGTAATTCTTGCTCATATAAACCCAGATGGCTCAGACGTTAAAGGCTAAGCTCACAACCAAAAATATAAGAGATATTTAACATTTAAACTCATAACCTTTTAATGAGAAATAGGAACATGTGTCTCTGTGTGGATTTCTGTGAACAGAGTCGCTTAGATATATAATTTCTCATAACATGGAAGGAATACTTGTATAGTCATCCAAAGCACCCAAAATTTCTAAATTGAAAACAAACCACTCATTGTTGGATGAATGTCAATTTCAAATCTAGAATTTTCAACTAAGAATTTCTTCAAGCATGAGGAGATCAGATGATCAGAAATGGAAGACAATTTGATGAGACATCAGTTGGTCAAACCTGATGAGTTTGGACCACACAATAATTAGCATGGTTTACTAATGGAATAAAGTAGGAGTATTTGATTTAGATTAATATTTTAGATATTAAGAGAATCAATAAATTATCAATGACTTTTATATAAATCTTCATTTATATAAAGGAGAAAGGTAACTGTGTAGCAGTGTAATTCACTAGACACCATCTTACACCTTAACCAAGAATCAAAGTGAACATCTCAAAGTGATTAGGTCACCTGAAGTCATGAGCCCTCTGTTGAGAAAAAACATGCCAGCACCTTAGGTTCTGACTCTGTTTGGACATAGGGTGTTTGAAGAAATAATTCTGTTATTGTCATTTTGGTGATTCTTATATGAATATGAGTATCACTTTATATTCTTTTATGAAGAGAATATTAGTAACCAGACATATAATGGGAAAGAACATTAAAGAATATAGAAAGATGTTTTATACACCAAGGTGAGAGGTCTCAGAGGAGAATAATGTGGATAATATTTTGATGTCTTGGTGTTACTTCACCAATATTGGGACTAGGAATGCCTGACAGTACTTTGGAGTCTTTCTCTGGGGTTTCTCTGGGCAGATGCACAGAATGTCTGTTCGTACCAGACAGAACAAAAACTGAACAAAGAATCAATGCTATCTATATCTGGATGGGAAAGTTAAGAGATTTATAGGTATTACTGACAGGAAGATGGCTTAGGAGTTTACATGTGTGATTCACTGAAAATATCCACTTGAGTGTGGCTGATATTTCATAACAGCTGCAACACTAAAGTCCTCAATTCATTCAATATTCTAAATGCCATACAAAATACATATTCCTGTGGCAAGAATATGTTCAGTATTGAAAGGTAAAAGGGGAATGGAGAAAATAACTGGAATCTTTGATGAAAGTTAATTCCCACAACTTTTTTTTCTTTCCCGGTAATCTTTTAACAGGCCAAATATTTTGAGGGTTCTGTGTTGTTAATCACAGGTGCTGTAATTGCAATACAACATTATGTATATCATGGCTAGAATACATAGTACCACTACACAGCTTTAGCATTGATACACCTTATTCAATATACATTAGCTAAACTTAATATTGAGTCAAAAACAAGTCCAATGTTAGGAGCATAGGATAGATAAGTTGTATGTAGTATTAAAAAACAACAGTATCTGAAATCAAGGAAAGTATGCAGACTATTGCATATAAAAGGAGCCTGATAAGACCAGGGGTAAGGTATCTGGTTATTATGGTTCATTCTGTGTGTACAGATATGATGACTTGCAAAGGAGGCATAAGTGATGATATACCTGGGTACAAAAGATACATTGGGAACAATACACAAATTGTGAAGCAGATGTGAAAACTAAACCAAACACTACAATGCTAATTATATCTTCTATAGTTTTATTGGATTAACATAGGACAAAGTAATTAGTAAAAAATATTCAGTAAAATCTGGATGGTTGAATTATGTCTTGCCCAAATGATTGCAGTGAGAAATCTTTAATTTCCAAGAATGGTATTTTCACCAACATTTTGAAAGAATAAACATCAGATCTAAAAAGTGTTACAACCTGTGATATTTCAGATAGTTGTTGGTGTTGAATCCTTCTCTTTGGACTTTCAATGTCAAATAGCAAGGACCTGAAATTGAGGAAAGTGTAGAAGAATTGGTGTATCTTGAAAGTATACTGCTGGAGGTACTGGTGATGAGGGGACTTGACAGTAGGTAGCATTATCAACATTTGATGATCCTAATAAAGTCACATAGCAAACACAAAAGCTTAAACTGATTTAATATGTAGAAATATTTAAACTGTCCTATCTTAATATGGAAATATCTATCTCACTGCTCAACATTTTAAGAAGTCAGACACCTAATTTGAATTTCAAATAAGGTGCCTGTTATGTAGAAGTTGTTTTTGACTTCTGGACTAATGTTGATCAATAATCTATTATTTTTTAAAATCTGGTTTCATAAAGAATTGCCCAATGAGAGGCACTAGTGAGTGAGAATACGCTAATGCACTACTGGCCACTAACTGAAGATAGACTGTTGTGTCAACAGCAAATGAAAGCATCACAGCCCAATTCCAGATTACTAGGACAGGTTGCAGAAGCATGTGCTTGGTCAGCCAGTGCATTCATGAACAGGAACATATGGTTATTTTTTGTGTGTGCTGAAATGTGATTTTATTTGTACATTAATAAATAAAATTGCCTGGGGGTCAGAGCTAATAGCAAGCCATTTAGCAAATGTCTGGCAGTGGTAGCCCATGCCTTTAATCGGATCACATGACTGGCAGAGTCTGTGTGGTAAAGGACACAGCCAGCATGGTGACACACACCTTTAATCCAAGTACCAACCATAGAGACCTGGAGGTCTGTATAGACCGGCAGTGATGAGGAAGTCATGTGGTTGGGTTTAGAACTAATGAGAAAGCAAAACAGAAAGGCAATAAAAAGATGGGTTACACAAGAGAAGGTCTCTTACACAGGGGAAGGATGACAGCAACAGTGAGGGGTAAGAAGGTAGTCTTAGCTCTTGTCTGTTGCTCGATCTCTGAGCTTTTAACTCTACATTTGGCTCTGTGATTCTCATTTAATATGACAATTTAGAATTACATCTACAGGAATGTTTCCATTTTGCAAAATTTTTTGTCTTATAAAGGCTTTGTTTAGGCTTTTTTGACTTACTGGTCTTTTGCCTGTATCCATTCTTTGTGTGAGTGAGTGAGTGTGTGTGTGTGTGTGTGTGTGTGTGTGTGTGTGTGTGTTGCATTGTTCTTTTCTTTGTTTCTCTTTCAGTTTTTTGTCTGCTTTCTTTTAAAAAGAGATAAAAATAAAAGTTGTGGTGTTGACTATGGCTTGCTCTGCTTCTGTGATCTTTCAGCTTTTACCCTAATATGTGGCTCAGGATTTTTTATTATGAGACCTATTAAATTTTAACAACAGGGTAGGGCTTTATGATTCCTTCTTCCCCAGTTTAATTGTGTGTGAGGATATTTCTTAGGCAGGACATCCTGGGTTGTAAAAAATGGATATAAGCAACTGAAAGTTAACATCTCTCATTGTTTTCTGTGTCCTCAGTGCAGACTTGTTTTGATAAAGTTCTGTACTCTCTTGCAGATATGGCTTCCATGCCATCATGAAATTTGTTCTTTTTAAAAAATGTATTATTTTATGTGTTCAGATGCTTTTGCTTACATGTGTTTGTACCTTATGTGTGTCTGATACACTAGAATTTGAGAAAAAGGCATCAAGTCCATTAGTGCTGCATTTTAGAGTGTTGAAGGCCTCCCCATTAGTGCAGAGAATTAAATATATTTCCTCTAGAAAAGCAGCCAGTGCTCTTATCCCAGGAGCTATCTTTCCAGGCCTTAACATGTATTCTTGAACTGTGAGCCAGAAAAAAATCTTACATTACTTTTGTGAGGGTATTTTATCACAGCAACAGGAAAAGTAACTAAGCTAAGGGGCCTGTAGGGTAAACAAACAGAAAGAGCTTTGGATGCTAATTACATTGAAGATGCTTCTTTCATGGGACTTCTGTGCATGAGAATCCTGTCCTCATGGCAAATATCTTGGTCATTTATCTTGAACATTCAATATCATAACACCAGTTTGGGCACATCTTAGTGTCTCTACTCTAGCTGCATCTCCCAAATGTACATCTATCACATTCATGCCTATGTGCTTTTCCCTTCTCCTTACCTGCTCTCCACTGACCTAAATATAGCCATGGAAAATTGTATTCTCCTTGGAGGTGGGGCAGATTTGGTGACGGTAACATATGGCAGAGAACATAGAACTTTAATGAGTCAAATGAGCATTTCTTAGGGTGTTGATCTCCAGTTTTGAAAAGCATGGGTTATGTGAAGAGAAGACAGAAAGATAGGGCTAGTACACTGAAGCATCTAAAGAATATCATGAAGTATTTACAATGGACATTGAGCTAGGAAGGGAGCTCCGGGAACCGAGAAGATTCTCAATATTGGATGGCTTTGATTAAAGTAACTTGGTACAGCACTGATGAATGGAAGAACACAAGATTGCTTATTTTGGGGTTTTAAGTGCTTTTTATGTTCGCTTCAAGAGCAGTACCAGATCAAAGATGAAATGAGTAAAATAGATACTACTCATGAAAGAGGATATAAAGCTACTTGTTTTTCTAATTCTTTAATAGACTTTTTTTTTTGGTTTTTTGAGACAGGGTTTCTCTCTCTACTTTTTGCTTTGGGTAATGGCTATGTACATAAAAAAACATTTGAATGTGTAAAATCTAATGCAAAGCTCCACTTACTTCCATTCTAACTCTGTAGAAGTTCACTTACTTGTATAGACTTTGTTTATGGCTAATTTTGATGTGCAATGCTATTTTTCTGAAAAATTCTTATGATAAAGTTTAGAATTTTCTTTTTTAAATACATACGGATGTACAAGACTTCTATAAATTTCTGGGATTATTTTAGAAAGTCAGTCACCATCCTTAATGGGAATGTACCCAAAAACAAGCATGAAGAGGAACAAGGAATGATAAAAGCTACACAACAACTACATATTCCTACATGGAAACTATTCTTTGACCCACAGAAAGAAACATGTTATCTGAAAGCAGGTCTGTTTTGTTCCTCTCTGTCATAAATATCTGAGTACTCTTGTGCTTATGCTGAGTTCCTGAGATGAGCCCAGCCAATCCTGTAGGTGGCTCCAGTCCCACATACCCTTGATGATTTGCATGTGGTCAGAGGCCAGCACACTACTATAAGGATTTCTTCAGAAGGTGTTGACTCCATGTGCAGAAGTCATTCTCAGTGAAGATATAGCATCAACATGCGGGTCCTTGGTGAGATCCTGGGGCTGTTGCTGCTCTGTTTTTCAGGTAAGGAAGACAGACATGGAGAATAGTATGGTGAGTGCTGCCTGACTTTTTATGGAAGTTATGTCATAAAATGTTTAATGCCAAATGTTTGTTGTGTATTTCAACCACAGGTGTGAGATGTGATATCCAGATGACCCAGTCTCCACCTACTCTGTCTGCATCTCTTGGAGACAGAATCACCATCACTTGCCATGCCAGCCAGAACATTAACAGTTGGTTAGCCTGGTACCAGCAGAAACCAGGGAATGCTCCTAAACCCTTAATCTATAAGACATCCAACTTGCACACAGGAGTCCCATCGAGGTTCAGTGGCAGTGGGTCTGGGACAGATTATTCTCTCACAATCAGCAACCTGCAGCCTGAAGACATTGCCACTTATTATTGTCAACAGGGTCAAAGTAACCCTCTCACAGTGATACAAGTCATAACACAAACCTCCCAGGAGTGCAGTGAAGTAAGACTGAGCTGCCTCAGCTGTTCCTCTTAGTGCCTGCACCTGCTAATATTTTGTTATAAGATGCTCCTGGGCTTTGAAGGTCACTGAGCCAGTGCAGAGAACTCTCATTGTGGCTCCTTTGCTCTTACCTCTCCTCTCAGATCCAAGAGCACAGACAGGACAAAATATCTCACATTTTTTTAAAAGCAGTTACGTTTATGTTTGAGTCATCATAGCTCTGCCATCCTTGCAATTCATACAGCAACGAGACACCTCTAAGGATACCTCCAAAAAAACTATTTTAATTCAGGTAACAACTATGTAAATAAACAGTACCTCATGGTTTGTGACATGCTATACTTCCTAAAGCTTGCATTTGAAATACCTAGTACCAGTTTTGGATATGATTATGGTGGGTTCCAGAATTATTAGTTGTATGTGCCCAAGCTGTAGGAGGTAATTATATGGGGACAGACGCTTGGGTGTATATTATCTCTGGCTATTTCAAACCGAGTTCTTACTTTCAGACACATTATGGTATTAATGCAGTGACTCCAAATACCCTTCCCTCTATTTATGGCCTGAAAACTCTAAAAAGCTGAGCCAAAATAAATTTGTGCTTTTGAAATTGTTTTTATCAGGTATTTTTATCATGGCAATGCAAGGTCACAAACTCAAGGAGTCTATTATTTCAAGGAAGCTGATATTAGAAGTAGAGATTTCTTACTGTTCATTCACATTGCATTGATCCACACCATGCTCTCTCCAGATTTGTCCAGGAAACCTAAGTTTGGTTTGTTGATGCTGCTTGTTCCCTGAAACAGAACATGGGTGATTTTCAATCTACTTCCCAATCAGCCTGCTGTGGGATAATGCTTTTGTACACTGGTTTAATAATGGTTTTGTACTGGTTTGATTGGCCAGTAGCCAGGCAGGAAGTATAGGTGCAGCAAACAGACTAAAGGAATGCTGGGAAAAGGAAAAGAAGAGTCAGGAGTCACCAGCCAGACACAGAGGAGGCAAGATGACAAGGCAGAACTGAGAAAAGCTACCAAGCCATGTGGCTAAACATATATAGGAATTATGGGTTAATTTAAGTGTAAGAGCAAGTCAGTAATTAGCCTGAGCAAATGGCCAAGCAGTTATAATTAATATGAGCCTCTGTGTGTTTACTTGTGGGATGTGATTAGGAGAGGTTTGTCCTGACAGTGAGACAGCTGGGACACAGGCAAACTTCCAGCTACATCAGCCCACAGATCTGTATGCAGATTATTAAGACTTTAAAGTTGTTTGACAGGGCTGTAATTGAGGACATTATAGAAAATGGAGAAATACAATATTGGAAGTATTGATAATGGGGAGAGTTGACAGTAGATATTTTTTTTAACAATTCAAAGCTCCTTATTAAGTCACATAGTGAGAAGAAAAGGAGGAAAGACATTGATTGCATGGCAGTCTTTTAAATCTTTCCATTTCTCTAATATGCAAATGAGTTGGTACTCAATAAAGAAGGCAAAGAGCTAATTTTTATTTCTAATTAGCTGCCTGTTTATATAGATTAAAAGCTATTGATTTATGAACTATTTTAGCTAACAATTTGATTTTCAAATGTGATTTTCCATAGTATTGCTCAATTAGCAGCCTTGTAATAAAAATTGAGAATCAAAATATGAGAATGTAGTATCAACCAGCAACTACATGCAGATGCAGGGACAGGTATGAGGACTGTAGAGTCACCATTATCACCCATTGGACTATGGGAATATGTTCAGCTCCTTTTTGTTTTTATTGACAAGAGAGCCTGAAATTCTAGGGAACAATCAGAATCTACTTTACATACAGAAGCAACTTTGCTGACTGATATCATCTTACATAAGACAGTTAATGTATATAATATAGACTCCAAATTTCCGTGTTTAAGTACCTTTTTATATGTAAATTGCTTTCATTTTTCTGTATAAGCCCAACTAATCATGCAATGCAGATGTCTATTACACATGGACCTATGTGCTTATAAAATGGTGAGCAGCTTACTTATTTCTGTGCTACTGGAGCAGAAGAGAATGACACAAAGTTGAAATGCTGTTTCTACTTAAACCTGACAATATACTCTAAACTCAGGTTGCATCTGAAAATATTCTCAGTCGATGTAGATATATGCTAGAGCAGTCCAGGAACTGTGGCAGCCACCCAGTTTTCCACTCCTATGTCTCTGAGAGGCTTATTTTCTGGCTTGCACCACTGTGGGAGAAAAACTCCAATAGTGCTGACAGTAATAAGTTGGAACACCTTCAGGCTCCAGGCTCATAATGATGAAGGTAGAAATCAGTCCACTGCCACTGTATCTCAATGGAACAAATCTTCCAATGTTGATGCACTATAGAGCAGGAGCTTAGGAGATTTTCCCGTTTTCTACTGATACTATGCTGACCAGCAAGCAATGGTACCTTTTTCTTCCCAATTTTCAGATAAGAAGGGTGGAGTCTGGGCTATCTGGATATCACATCTGAAAACAGACATTAAAGATACAAATCAAATAACCACAGGATAGAGGAGAATTTTTCTGTTAAATGAGAAATTACTTGAGCTACCATACATCCCTTACAATAATTCATAAGTAACTTTATGTTGTTTTCCTTTTTTAAGAGAAGCAGAACTGAAGGAACCCAAGAAACAGCTTGAGGGCCTCATGTCTGTTTCCTGACTGCAACTGACAGCTCTCAGTGTGTGACCAGCCTTTGAAGAAGTCCTCATGGCTGAGGACTGGGCTATGGCATATGAAAACCATCAACAGCTTTGTCATGGCTGGCAACAGCTGCAGAACTGACTCACCTCAATAACTAGCCCATCCTAGTTTCCTAGACTAGAAATGTCATGCACATTTTTCTACAAAAAAGTTAAATGTTAATCATGAGTCCTGAGAACAGCATGGTGTTTTGAATAACTCCAGGTTCATTACATGCTTTCTTGCTATGTCCCATTGGAACAGAGTCATCCACCACAGCATAGTCTCAGAACTGCAAAGAAACTCACAGGCTCTTTTTTTGTTGTTGTTGACATATTGTTTTCTTTGCTCCATTTTCTGTAATACTTGGTATGGAATAGAAGCTCAACAAAAACAACCACCATAAGGTGAGAACTTTTCTCCAGCACAGATGAAAATGGGCTGAGGTTTCTTACATTGTATCTCTCCTGCTATGCCTTCTTCTTGTGACTTACACCCTTATCCTGCTCTCACATACCTTGAGTGCTAACTTTCTTCCCTCTTCTCTTGTTCTTCTTCCCTGTCCAGCAAGAAGAAAAACAAGGATAATTAGTAAAGACTTTTATGTGCTTAAAGTCTCCCTTTAGGGTTCAAAGAGACTCTACAATAAGTGAGGGAAAACTAATATATGAGGGTGAAGTAATGAATCTGCTCACACCATCTTCTTTCCATCCATATTTCTTTATTGTTCTGAATCTTATTATTGATCTGCTGCTCTTTTTGTTCTGACCTCAGTCTCCAAAGTTTCCAGTTTTATACACATACAATCAGCAATTCTCTGGCTAATGCAAGGTCACAAGGCTTGACATTTTTCACCATCATAAAGGCAGATAGATAACTTCACATGGCAATACCTATCAGGCTTTCTTTCAACTCAAGCTGTGAGTGACTTTTAAAAGCCCCAGTGAACTCTTAAAGGGAGAGAGACCTTAAATCAATAGGGAAGTCTAAGATGGGGAGAGGGAAATTAGTGTGTAATACTACATTCCTTAGTATGACTAGTTAACAAACAAATCAATAAACAAAGGTGAAAATATGTGTGAAGAGTTAAGGACTTGTTAGAGCAAAATTAGCCTATCTATTGGCAGGGTGAGCTCAGGGCATGCTTGTTCCCTATATATCTGAATCTACAAATTCAGACATCTTGTAATTCTATGTCTATCTATCTCAGATGTCTGAGAATGTCTCACATAAGATACTTTTGCATGGATAATACACTGACCAAATGCCTGCCAATAAAGATAATTGGAGGAAGGCAGATATCTAAGATTTGATGTTGGAAAAGGGGACAAAGATCTGGTTGTGGGAAATAGAGGTTTTGACAGTGTGACTGCTTTCTCACATAACTGTGACAGTCATCATATATATCAATGTATAGGGGAAATTATGCCCAATAAATGATCCTCATCACTAAGGCTATTACAATAAATACCAAAGTTGAAATAGACAGGAAAACCTTATGGCTTCACACAATAAATCTATAGCAGAAAACAGCCAAATCATTCAAAAAGCAACAAATCTAATATGCCTTGTGTTCTTGGATTAAATTGCCAATCAGAACCCTTGGTCCTTGTGGGTTGACATTTTAATGACAGCTGAATTTCTCACTGCATATTCCTGCAGGGCCACAACAGATACTGTGTTCCCCAGGCCTGGCTCCAGTGTTTTATCCACCTACTGCTTCATGCTCCAATTTTGCCACTCTTTCCCTACCATGCCTCATATTAATTTTCACTCAATTTCTCTTTGTTAGAACATAACAAAAGAACCAAGTTTGGTGAAATATATGCTGAGTCTTGAAGAGGGAATTCATGAGAGCATACAACATAGAATCTGTCCAGAGTGTACCCTGAATCTGGATGTGGTCTTCTGGCTTGCTGTCATTCTTCCCTGAGATATAATCTATATTATATTCCAGGCAATTATACTTAAATTAATTTGTCCTCAGTAAGTTCTGGGGAAGGACTGATCTGTTAATATTCAGTATGTGCTCATTAACATTTATTCACATATTTTCTGACCTTGTTTTTCTATCATGTTTTTCTGAACGCACCCTTCCTTGAATCACTGCCATTTTTGTTGCAATCCTATATAAAAATAAGTTGAAACTGAAAAAAAGCTGTCTACAGCAGTAGGCTGTAGTCACCCTCAAACTTTTCAGCTCCTTTCAACCCAAGTTCTCCTCCTGTTTTTATAGGAGAAAATTCATAAGTAGCACGTGAACAGGGACCTGAAGACCCACAGATGAAAGGATTGGAGACCTCTGAAGAAACATTTAATGGGAATAATGGAACTAAATCAAGTAAGTCTATACCTTATATTGACTAGTTCTTCATTTTTTGAAAACAGAGCAGAGCTCAGATCTCTATGTCACAACCACTAGATTGTTGAAATATTGTATGTGAATATACTCTTGGTTTCCTGATGAAGGGACATTATATACATACATATATATATATATATATATATATATTATATGGATAATATTATATGTATATATAATATTGTAAATATTGTACAATTATTCAAAGTGATGAGTAGGTATCTCACACCTTGTACACCATGACCATAGCAAACTTTATATTTTTATATATATAAAAACATTTAATTGGAGAGGTTTAGTCCATTATCTAAATTGCAGGACAAGTGTAGAATAATAAGTGTGACTTGGAAGTTCACTCCTAGAAGTACTGCTGCTGAGGAGACTTGACAGTAGATAGTATTTTCCACAATCAAGGATCCTCATAAAGTTACATAGTAAAAATAAAAGGCTAAATAGTAACAATATGTAGAAATCTTTAAAGCTGTCCTTTTCTCCTAATATGGAGATACGTTGCAGAGAATGAGTGTCTGGTATTACAAAGCCAGTCACATGTCCATGGCTTGATACTTTTCCACTAATATCTTGCTGTAAATTCATTTAGTTTACACAAATATAGAAGAAACAGATTAAAACATTATCAATGCATAAAAATACCAAACTATAAGTAAATAGGAACAGAGGAAGGAAAATATTCAAAACAGCCAGAAAATACCAGCATGGATATGTTCCTACTCATTGGTAATTGTCCATGTAATTTGGAAGAAAACATGGAGTCAAAATAGTAAATTCAGCTAGATGGAGATGAAAAGAACCATTTGCTCATCAGAAAAGAAACACATCATGAGTAAAATATACTCTAAACCTAGGGAGCCAATGAACACACTTTAGGATAATATAAAACAAAATGTTAAATATCTATATCAATAAAATGGAATTGAAGTCAAAAGCATAAAATGTGCCAAATGAAGCAAATGTGTAGTAGAGGAGAAAGTTTAACAAAGATTAAGTCTCAGTTTCCTGACTTCATACTGGCTAATTTTTAGTGACACAGGCAGAAAAGGACTCTTGGATCAGAATGTGTTTTCACTCAGGTTTACCAGATCATTGCTCCTGCTGAGAGGGCATCTGTTCACCATTCTCCTGGGGCAGATGCAATATCATTGTTATTGTGTTGATGAAGCCTGAAAGGCATGGCGAGTGAAGTGTCAATAACCAAGGCATTTATGCTCTAAGGCCCTCAGCTGCAACCAATTACCTGGATTTCGCCAGCACCTCTCGTTGTCTCAGAGATATGTAACACATCTGACATCTGGACCATGCCGACTAAGTATGTTTTTGTTAGGGTCTGCATCATTGTGGGAGGAACATGTGATCTCTGCATGCAGTAATAAACTCCCAAATATTCAGACTCTACTCTGCTGATCTTGAGTGTGAAATCTGTGACTGACCCACTGCCACTGATTCTGTCTGAGACCCCAGTAAAATGGTTGGAAACCCTGTAGATCAGGGACTGTATAGATTGGCCTGGCCTCTGCAGGTACCAATTCAAATAGGTATTCCCACTACTATGTACAAGGCTCTGACTAGACCGGCAGGTGATAGAGGCTTGTTCTCCAAGGCTGACAAGCAAGGAGGTTGGAGTTTGGGTCATCACAACATCCCCTCTGGAAGCTGAAATAAAAACAGAGAAGTACAAAGTTAAGAACACACTTCAAGAACAATTTTTGTGGATTCTTTTTGATCTTTATTTCAACTGAGATGTTTATTTTTACATACAATTCTTTATACACAAAATTCTTTTTTTTGACAAACTAAGTGAATTGACAGCTATAAGGATGACTTAATTAAAGCCTAAGCATAACTTAGACCATTCCATTCCATCTGTGTCATAATCTTCATGATAGCCCAGGTTCTCTGAAATCTCCCTCTAACAGATATAAACTCCATAGGCCCCATCCTGGAAGATAGACCCATCTCACACATGGACAGAACACATGTCATCATCAGTAGAACCCAGGGCTCATCCTCCCTACACATCCTCCTTTCTCACTTCCATCTGTCCTCACCAGGAATCCTGAACACCAGCAGCACCAACAACCAAACAGGCAACTTCATTTTGAGGAGGAAGCCTGAGGAGACTGGTAAGTCACTGCAAGATGATGACTGAGTTTTATCCCAGAGAAGCCAGGGTGTGTCCTCCCTAGGGAGCAATATGCAAAGGATGGGTCAGTGATGCACTATAGATAGAGAGAAGAGTCATGCAGGATTTTCATGTTTTCAAAAACCATATAAATATCTTCTATGTCAGAGGTGACAATAGTAAAATGCAATGTGGTGCTTGATGGAAAATGCTGAAAACTGTCAATCTTGATGACATTAAATACTTAATAAGTGCTGTATTACAGAAACCCTGAAAGGAGTAATAATGAAGAGATGCATGCAATCATTCTCTATGAGTAAAATAACTATGCTTTTACTCCTCTTACATCAACTTTACAGAGAAATATCTATCCTCATATGAGTGTTAAATGTAGAAATTAGGAGCTGTCTTTTTGTGGATTACTGAATTTTCTCTGTGGGAGCACAAAAATAAATAAACAAATCAGGAAGGCATATCTTAAGTGTTTATCATGAAAAATATAAAAATACTAAATCTTAAAAATAATTGCTGTTGGAAATACAGTTTAAAGAAACATTGGAATGGGGGATGAGTCTGGTGTTTGTAGCTAATTTCACAGGTGAATTTCAATTCATTTGTTTTATATTAATTAAATATACATATAACTCTTCATTTAGCAATTGTATTAGTGAAATTACATTTTTACATTTATTTATTTATTTATTTATTATATATTTGTATATATGTGTGTAGACATGTTCATTCTATGGCACACAAGTGGAGGGCAGAGGACAGCACGTGGGAGTCAGTCCTCTCCTATCATATGGGTTCAGGAAAAATATCAAGTTGTTTTCCTTAATGGCAGTAACTTTTATTTGTTGAGACCTCTCGCCAGGTCTCTCAGTGAACTGATTTCAGTCCCATATTTTGAGAGTAGAAAAACCTCTCTAGGGCTTGATTGATGGCTCAGCAGTACTAAAGATGGTTTATATTTTAAAAAGATATCTGTATCAGATTGGTGTGTTCTGCTTAATGGGTTCTATACTTTAGTCCAAGTGATTGTCATGTTCATCATTTAGGAAAAGTCCCTCTTCATGAAGCCTATAATATGCCCAGAAAAGCAATTCTCATATGAACATTTAAAAATATGTTTTTTTTTAAACACAGCCATTTACTTATGAGAGTTGTTCAAAATTGTAGTCATTCTCATGCTCTGGATAACTTATTGACTTCATAAATCCCTCACAAGTCTCACATAAATGTGTGAATGGTTTAAAATGTGGGGTATATTTGATTTCATTGTGAGTTAGGGGACTACAGTTTTCTTCCTGAGGCTACAAAATGAAGAACCCTGAAAAGATCCAGAGTTATTTTTAAATACTACAAATAATATGGGGTTTATTTTTACATTTTCATAAATGTGCATTTTATACTTTAGTCAAAATATAGTATAGGAAAACATGAAATTCTCAAAAAACAAGAAAAAAAGGTTTTTAAGAAGACTAAGATGTTTTAATAGGACATGAACATCATGTGTAGTCAGTACTACAGTCCATATTCTTCAATATCATCAATGGCTGTTTTCTTTTCCTGCATGAGGACTAGGACACAGCAGCTTTTCATTCAAATCCATAACAGACCTCTCACTGTAACCCCTCTAAGAATGAAACATGTGCTGTGGGGAAGGGAAGTGATTTAAATATTATAGTGGTTAGAAGAGACTAAAACTCACAGAAAGAAGGAAAGAGTAGAGGAACTAGGGAGAAACAGAGGGATAATACAGTGTACATTCAGAAAAAGTTTGATGTTACTAGTTTAATTCCTAAGTGTGTGTCATAGTTTTAGCCCTTGTCTGAAGCAGCCTGATGAACTAATTGGGTCCTAGATGCAATAAAAAAAATTGACTAATAGATTTATTGCAGGCATAGAATAACTATATGTGAGCATGGAGAAAAGAGATGATATGATATAGCCACAGAGAAGAAATACCTACAAAGTCTGAAACAATCAATGGATAAAGTCTCCCTTAAAACATCTCTAGATCCCATCATAAGCATCTTGTTCTTGACTCGAATGCAATTCTACAGTTGTTCTCATTAGAACTATGGGAGGTTACATACCCTTCATTTAAAGCACAGATTTTAGTAATTTGTTACAATAGTTCCTTGAAAAACTAATACAAATTTTGCTTGGAGAACAAAATAGAGTAAGTTTCTCTTGTACATTGAATGTCATGTGAACAGGTGGAAGATGTTTATACCTTAGGAAAAAAGCACATGAAACACCATAATGTATCATGAAACTCATGAGAAATATACAATACATATTCATGACTGTTGCGCCCAGTACCTCTCAGTTCCTTCTTATTTGCATGTTACTGAACACAGACTACTGCATGCACACTTCTTGAATCATCTGGCCACAACCTGTACAGGCATCAGTTACAACCAAGACAAAGCGTGGGCATGGGAGTTTCCACTTACTTCCCAGGAGTGATGATACTCTGGGTTCTAGGTGAGAGACAGGTTAACTCTGAGGATTTCTCCAATCATAGTGATCATTGCTGCTTGGTCTTTGAAAAATCCTCTAGGAATATTTTTTTATCGTGTGTATATTTACTTTTAATTTTCCAGTCTTAGAAGTTAGATATGAAACACTGATGGCTCAGTATCTATCCTTCCCATTGACAACTATAGAAGAGTGTCATCCTTCCATGCCTGGCATGTCAGTTATTAACATTTATTTTCACTGACACCAGAAGAAACCAGGAAACATTTCTAAGATCATGCTATAGCATGCAATCTGTTTACAAGGTTTTATCAGGGTTCAGTTTCAGTGATTCTGGGACAAATTTCATCCTCACCCTTACACTCAGCAGCCTGATATCTGAAGATGTTGCAACTTATTATTGTCAACAAAGCTATGATATCTTTGCTGTGATGATTCAAGTTATAATAACACAAACTGCTCTGGCAAGAAGAGTAAGGCCAGGATGATCCAGCTGTTGCTCCTCGTGTCTCCATCTGTTGACAGCATTTTTTTAATATGTAGACAGGGTTTTTAAAGATCACTGGGAAGTTTTGTTAGGACTCAGGAAACTGATGTCTACATAAATCTGCAACAGCTCAACACCAACTGAACATATATGATAGTTCCTTTCCTGACTCTGTAAGAAAAGAATATTTTTGTGCCTGGAGTATCTGTTTCAACATCAGGTGTGAAGCACACAGGAAAACAAAAGCCACTGTACATATGCATGTAGTGATTGTTTCAATATATGCAATGGGGATCTGAATAACAACAATTAATTTACTTGCAAGCTCTTAAAACTGTGAATATTTTTACTTGAAACGTTTTTTTCTAGTGCTGTTCTACACTCATACTATGAAGGTAGAGGACATTTAACAATGTTGTCTTCAAATCTCCTCAGGTAGACCAATGTTTCGGAGTGTTCACAATAAAAATGCAACTGTCATTACTGTCATGAAATTTCAGAAAGGTGACTATTGGGGTATTATTATAATATGTATAGATAACATTTGAAGCATTCTCAGAAAGTCTCAGACCAGTAAAAGAAGAAACTTCATAGAGTCGTAGAACAGACAGAAAATGAGCAATTTCACTAACTATGCAGGAGCATTTGGGGAAGTTAATGAAGTAAGTGATTATAGAAAAAAATGAGCATAAAACTCATTTTATTTTTAATAGAAGAATGTCTTACTGTGATCTATGTTGTAACAAAGCATCAAGTATTTCATTAAAAATTAAAGTGAACTTCAGGGCAGATACACTGCAATAAAACAGAAGTCACTGCATGAAATTTCCTCAATAAATAATTCTAGGACCTTCTGATTTGTCATTCAAAAAAAGGTGGTGTTGATTCATGAGGGGCCTAATGTATATGATTTTCTGTTTTAACTGATAAGCTTCATTCAATGCATGAAGCATTTTTTCAACATGCATCTAATTGGTATCTGCATATGCATAAGATAGTAACATGTTTCATAGAATGTTATTTTAAGGATACTATTTACTTCCCAAAGTCAGTTATAGCTATGCTATTATTATTGTGGGCACATGGCCTGGCCCGACTGTGAGTGGCTGGCTTGTTGCTGACTTGATCAGATGTCTCCTATTCAGATTCCTGCGTATCACCTTCTGAATGCTTAAGGAAGTTCTTTTGTGTATCCTGCATTTGGCGTTAACAATTAGATGCAGAATTAGACATGGTCTGAATGTAGACATTGTAGCGAACTTCTCCTCCGGTTTCCATTTGTGCTTATGTATTTAAGTTTCTTCCTCTTTCATAACCATTCACATCCATCGTGCGATGACTCGCTTCTCTTTCTCTATTTTTATCGCAGCCTTCGCTCGACATGGTGAAGGGTATCGTAATGCGGCTTACGCTACATTATATCATTCTAGGCTTATATGGCCATACTAGAGGCAGCTATGAAAACTTTGATTAGAATGACATGATTCCGTTGGTAGGAGGGTGTTGTGCATGCAGCTCAATGAAGTTGTGTTTTCAAGTTGGTAAGTGTTTTGTTTGGAAAAGAATGTAACTCAAGTCAAGTTGGGTTCAAGCTTGCTAAGCTATCCCTACACTTACCTGGCCCACTCTGACTCAGTCCTTTCAAGTGCTCTATCTTGGAAATCTTACTTGCTGTGGTGGTTCTAATGAAAATGTCTCCTATAGGCTCATACATGTGAATTCTTGGTCCCCAATTGTTAGACTGTTTGAGAATGATTAAGAGGTATAGCCTTGTTGGAGGGGATGGGTCAAGGTGGGTGTGCTCTGAGGTTTTAAAGTCTGAAGCTAATTGCTCTCTCTGTATGCCACTTGCAAATAAAGTTGTAGGTTCTTAGCTACTGCTCCAGGGCCATGACTACCTGCTTGTTGCCATGCTTTCTCACTATGTTGGTCATGGAATAACCTGAAACTCTGAGCCCCCAAATTAAGTGCTTTCTTTTATAGATTTCCTTGGTCATAATATTTGGTCACAGTAATAGTAAAGTTACCAAGACCTTTTTCTTTCTAGTAAGGATAGAAATGAGCAGTTGAGTAAAGTTTCCTCCAATCCATGCATGTGATATGAGAGTTGACACCCTAGCTAAGGACTCTGTGGTCAAGAAAACTTACTTTCAATTACAAGTGAACGATAGATTCTGACAAGAATCTGTTCCTAGTATTAGTTTGTCTGAATACTAGTCACTTAAAATTTTCAAGTATTTAATACTTATTTTTATTTTTTATGTATTGGTATTTTTTCTGCATATACATTTATGTACCATACGAGTACAGTTCCCTCAAAGGCCAGAAGAGGGCCTCAGACTCCCTAGAACTGGAGTTATAAATGGTTTTTAACAGTTATATGGGTGCTGGGAATAAAACCTAGGTCCTCTGGAAGTGTAACCAGTGTTGTTAACTACTAAGCCACCCACCCAGCCTGCTTACTTATGATTTTAATTATAAATACATATATATATATATACATATATACATATATATATATGTGTGTGTGTGTGTGTGTGTGTGTGTGTGTGTGTGTGTGTGTGTGTGTTGCTGTCTGTTTGAATCTGAGTTCCTGTCATAACTCTGCTACCTACTTAGGAAAATATATTTTTCATATGAGTCATGAGAAGCATTCTGTTTTTATTGCTAATGATGAGCATGAGGACAGAGATTTAGGACTTAAAACAGTTTCTCTGATTCCTATACAAAACCCTCACACTGATTTTTAAATCCTGCCTAAGAAAAACATTGTCAACAGCTTGAGAACACAGAAGGAGAGATGGGGCATCCTGAACTCACAATTCTGCTTCTCTGGGTAGTTAGTGTCATGGCTTGAATCACTGTGGGTGGGGCATTCTCATACTGTTGACAGTAATAAGTTGCAAAATCTTCAGGCTGCAGACTGCTGATCTTGAGAGAATACTGTGTGTCAGATCCACTGCCACTGAACCTCGATGGGACCCCATCTGCCAAGCTGTTTGCATTATAGATCAGGAGCTTAGGAGGTTTCCCTGGTTTCTGCTGATACCATGCTAAATTACTGTAAATGTTCTCACTTGCCCGGCAAGTGATGGAGATACTGTCTCCCAGAGATGAAAACAGAAAGGCTGGAGACTGGGACATCTGGATGTCACATCTGCCACCTGAGATTGGAAAAATTGAAAACAAATTCCCACACAATTAATTCTGTTATAAGAGGACTTTCCTAGAGACACTCAGCTGAATAAATTTCCAATGCTGTCTTCCTTACCTGTAAGCCAGAGCAGCAGCAACCCCAGGAGCTGAGTAGGGCCTTTATGTCTGTGATGTGATGTGACCTTTGTGAGGCTGACTTCAACACAGGGTGTGACTCACTATGAAGAAGTCCTCAGGGCAGTGGGCTGTGCTCTGGGCACATGCAAATCAGCAAAGGCTGTGCACAAAGGACTGGTCAGGTCGGTGATCCTTTGTGTCTCAGATCACAGAGGCAATACAAGTTTATTTGTATGGCATATGCTCCTGTTTAAAGACTACAGAACCACACCAGTCTATGAGTCGCACCTATTTTTATTTCTGTCATTTTCAATAAAAGATTTCCTGTTCAAATTCCCTCCATGACAGGGGCTGTGATATAAGGTACAGTTATAAATAGTATGTAAATGGTTACTGGGTCCTTTCATAGGGATCTGTAGATGTTACTAAGGTAGTGAGCTTCATCTTTTTTTAATGTTTATATGTGAGATTGTAACATTTTAATTGTAACATTTCTGCCTTAACTTTCTCCTCTAAAACTTCCCAAATACCCCTCCCTCCTGCTCTTCTTCAAATTCAAATTCATGTACTTTTTTTACATTACATTACATATATATACATAAGTATATATATATACTTAAATATAAACTGTTACGTCTGTATAATTTTACTATTATGTATGTTTCCAGGTTTAACCATTAGGCCATAGATAACCAATTGGTATACTCCTTCCTGGGGAAGAAGATGTTTCCTTCGTCCAGCTTTATTTAATTGTCTGTAGTTCTTTGTACAGAATTGATGCCCCATGAGCTTTTTGCACTCAGTTTTGCATGTTCACAGCGTGTTCGTATCATATTTGTTCTGTCACATGGGTGAGACTTTATAGTTAGAGCTTTTGATGTTACTAGGAAACACAGTCTCAGAGAAAAATCATTTGTCCTCTGGCTCTTACAATCTGTCTACCCGCGTTTCCAATATGTTGCCTGAGCCTTGAGTATGGGAGTGTTTGTAAATATATCCACAGTGGGACTGATTTCTACAATTCAGCAAATAGCATTTTGCCCTAATGATTCCCAGAAGAGTAATAATATCAAATAGAAAGACATGGTTTATTAAGGACAGGATTTCATATAACTCATTTTTTTCAGGTAAACAGTATTATTTTACAGTATTTGTGACAGCTCAGATACTAAAGAACTACTATCAAGGCCAAAGTCATTTGTGAATATGAGCTCTCTTCCTTGATTAGGCTAGGGTTGTATGCATGCCCAATGTTGCTGTGAGGCTTCAGATTATTGCATCTGACTTCTATTCCCTTTTACCACAAGTTATTGTCTTTAAAAATATGACTTTTTTCTGTCTGAAATATCATTCATGTACTTGAATGTACAATGATTCCTAACATTGCCTATGCCATGGATACCATATTCTTTTAGATACTAAAAGGATATGACTTTTATTCTATGTTTAGAGCACAGGATCACAAGATGTGTGGAGAGAAGCATGTAAGAAAGTTAAGGTAGAAAGTACACATGGGGAATGATAGCCATAGTGGTGTCCAGAGTGAGTTCTCAGTAGGAACAAGAATGTGATGAACTTATTGTGAGTTTCCATGAGGGGTTGAATGTAAAGAGTTTTACATTTGCAGGTAACCATTCTGCCAGGACCTTTTTGAAAATGATGATGGGCACAAGAGTGGCATAAAAAAGAATGGGTAGGTGGATATGTTGAGAAACATACTGACCTGGAGATCAATGACAAAGATGACTCTGACATACATGGTCATAGTATTTGCTCTGAGAGATATATAAACGAATCTACAGTGTAGAGTAATATTATGCCCTATGTTCTGATTCTATCCATTAATATAAATATATTTCATGTAGTGATAACACATGTATGCTTTGATTAGGCAATTAAATTGTGCTCACAAACATATATAATCCATCAAAATGGTAATTTATTTCAGCGTTGGAAGTAACTGACTTGAAAAATTAGAAAGAGTTCATTGCCATACATTCATACCATTAATAACGCTTAAGAGAAACAAAACTGACAAAAGAGACTTTTCCATAGCCAAGGAAAAGTCACACTTTCCCTGTGTTTTCAATTCCTATAATGATTCTTTGATCTCAGCTGCATTATGTCCAATGTCCAGACTTACTGACTGATTTCTTCCTATGCCCTTTATGTCCCACTTTTGTAAACACTTTAGGATGATAACCAGCATCCTCCATTCAGGTTACAAGAAACTGGATTCCATCAGCTCTGCACTGGACTACAATGGGTGGATGGAAAAGATAACATGTGTGATGTTAATCCTCCAGTCTAGGAAGGTCATTATTGTTCAGGGCTAATATTTCCGAAGAGGCTTTTCTCCATCTACAAAAAAAAGGGTTATTGGGATATCCAGTTTCCAATGGTTAACTGTGGATATGAAATATGCTTAGACCACTCTCACAGAAGTGGACAGGGACTAGGAGAAAATACTGAATGACAAGTGAATCAGAAACTAGAAACTTCTCTTGTCCCTAGTATGACAGTGTTACTGGACAGCAGTCCAAATGCTGGTGATTTTGATTGATAGACAAGTATTGTTGCTTGCTTCTGCTAAAGAGACAGTCTAAATGAAAACAGGACTGGGTCTTTGCCAAGTGAGCAGAGAAAAAATGAACAATGATTAATGAGTTATAATGCCCTCAGAAAAAAACAAATGATTCAAACCTTGGACAGTTTCTTTCTGTGAATGATCAAGAAGCATTAGGGAAAACACTGTCTAGGCTATAACACATAAATATGTGCAGAACACACACCTTTGGAGTCCAATTCTTGCTACTGAGAAGTAAGAAAATACCGTGCTAAGATATAGCTTAACTGATGGACGACTTGCCTACTCTGAAAAAATATTCCTGTGTTAGAGACCCAGCATTGCGTGAACATTGCCTGGTGGTGGTGCACTCCTGTAGTCCTAGCTCCTGGGAGTAGGAGGCAGGAGTGCCAAAAGTTCAAAGTTATCCTCAACTACAAGTTTGAATCTAGGCAGATCTACATAAAATCCAGACTTGATCAGGAAAAATAAAGTCTAATTAAACTAGTTGGGAAATATTGATGACTATGTATTAAATATAGTTTTAAAAGTTAACAGAGTAGGGAGTTTATTACTTCCTATACAATATTTCATTCCAAATTTGACTTAGTTCAAATAAAGCCCTGTTGATTAAAAAAAATGGTATTAACCAAGCATAAAGTTAATATATCTATTCTCTGGGAAACCCTAAGCATATATACAGTTAGAACTTAAATTTGCCAATGTTATGGCAAGGCTATCTAAACAAAAACTATAATTCTATAACATATTTTAAGCTTTTCCCGGTAGCTTAGTTAATTTGGTTCATCGTGAGGTGTTTCCTCTCTGGTCACCTAGCTACTAGGGTGTTACAGCTACTGTTGCTGCAGCTAAGGGTCAAGAAAAAACACTGACACCATAAACCAGAACTCAAGGAGTATTGAACATTTAAAATCTAAATGAAGGCTGATTACGTTGAACAAGTAATGAGTAAAAATATTTTTTTTAAATTAAGTTCAATAATTTTATGTACGAATATATTTAAGCACCTGTGTGTGTTTGTGTGCACTTCCAAAATCTAAAATTTAAAGATTAGATCATACAATAATCGCAACCTTCATGTTAGATAGTATAATGAAGAGGCTTTGTCATAATTTGAAAGTTTTACAATTTTCTTACATTAGTGTTTTTTTATTAAGCACACCTATTTCCATAGTGCTTTACATTCTACAAGAATGCAGTAAGATACTACCATCAATATTCCCCAGTCAAGATGACAGAAAACTCTGCTCTCATTCTTTAGTTCTTCCTTATGAAGTCAGAGACCATCACTGATAAAAGTTTACTGTAGCATAGAGCTTCTGTTCCTCAATTAATTGCAAACAGTTATAAAAATATGAATTCATAAGTGCTGCATATTTTCTCAAAAGCCTAATGATGTCTTCCCCAGGATCAGTGTCCAGTTCAGGAAATCTGAATCACAGCCCTCAAATATTCTCTGCACAAGATGCCACAATGAAGTGGCCTCTGGTTGTCTTATCCCAGTATCTCCATCTGGACATTTTCTTTCCTTCTTTGCAGGAAGGGGCTCCTGAAGTTCCAAGATCTAAACTCAGCCTTTTTTCTGTTGCAGAAATATTGGGAGAATCTGTCACACATCAGTCAAACTGTTTATCATATTTCATCTTCTGAGGGGAATGGAGCAGGATTTGTGAGAAGCTGAAAAGGTGTTTGTTCTAGTTTTCATAACTGTGTGAATGGGATACTGTTCTTCTGTAGATAGTAGCAAGTGGCTGCATCTTCACTCTCCATGATGTTGAAGAAAGCTGGGACTCCAGAAGCTAGGTTGGATGTGCCATAAATCAGGAGCTTAGGGATGCTTCTCAGTTTCTTCTGGTACCAGTGTAAGTTAGTAGGGATGCCACTTGAGTCGGTCTTGCAGGTAATAGGGACCCTCTGTCCTTGAGAAAATAAAGGGATGCTGGAGACTGGGGGAGAACTTTTTCTTCATTCAATACTAAGGAGGTAAAGAAAAAAATAGATAAGTTAGTAGTAAGCAAGTTTCCAGCATATCTTTATATCACATACTATGTAAAGAAGAAAAACATGTTGACAAAAAGTACAGGATGAAGAGAAAGGAGAAAGGGAATGAAAGAAATAAGGATGGAAGAAGAAAGGAGGGAGGGAGGGAGGAAGGGAGGGAGAGAAGAAAGGGAGGGAGGGAAGAAGAAAGAAAAATAGAAAAGAGAAGAGAAAAAAAGAAAAGAAAGGTGCAGATTTAAACTAAAACTTCCATGAGTAAAACAATGCTGAGTTTGAGCTTGAACCCTCCTCCTTTTCACCCACTACACTGAGGAGAAGCAAGTTGACAGTTTGCTCCAGCAAACCCATCTTGCTGTCTGGTTTCTATCTCTGACTACAAACTTCTCTTTTCTAAGTTCTTTCTCTTAAAAGCAAGTCTGAGCCATCTATGTTTTCTGAGCAGTAAATATGCAAACAGAAAGGTGTAGGTGAGGGTGTTTTTGGAACAAAAACACATGTGTGCTTTTACCTCCTTGTAGTATTTAAGTTGGTAAAAGTGTTTTTATGGGGGAGGTTGTTTGTTTGTTTGTTTGGATTTTTCTCTACAGTGTTGCACTCTGGTGGTCCAGAGCATACCTCACATGTTTCCTTATAACTAGGCATAAATTGAACTATGTGGATAAGAGGTTCTACTCTGCAATGTATGTTTTTTTCTTTTGATGATTAAGTACAGCTAAGATGACTCTAAAGTGCATTGGAAAATTGGGGCCCCAAGTCTGCCTCCCCTAGATCTGGCAGCTGCCCAACTAATTCTTTACTCATCCATCCAGTCCAACCAAATAGACCTGAGCCCACAAAGCCCTGGGAAAACCAGTGTACCAACCAGTGTGTAATCTGGAACTCAGGTATTTTCAGGGACATCGTTAGAGTTTACATGCTGAAAACCCACATTTCTGAAGGGAAAAGAAGCATTAATCCTGATTTTGTAGCAGCTTGGGCTGCTGATCCTCCTGAGCCATAGTTGTTATAAACAGAAGTGAGTTTCTAGAAGCTGTTCACAGCTTCCAGGGGCTGGGTCAAGGAAGTATGATCTGACCATTCTCACAGAAGTGCTCAAAGGACTGGTGACATTGTGGGTACTTAAGTAGATAAAGAACCTGGGAACCTGTTTCCTTTATTCATATTTTTACAGTGGGTTTCAGTACTGAGACTAGTGTCCTTGACTAGATAAACCTGTTAATATTGCCCTCTTCTGGGGAAATGGGTAACAGCATAAATTGGAGCCTAGAGGAAAAAACTACAAGGAAACCAATCAGCGCAATTTCTACTCTGCTTGCAAAACAAAAAAAAAATAAAACCTGATGGAAAGCCAAAGCAAGGGAATTCCTCACTCAGCCTGATCACAGAAAGAGGAAAACGTGCCAAAAGAGTCAGATATACATGGGTAAACACAAAAACACACATCACATAAATACGTACAATTCTTGCTCTCAAGAAATAAGGAAACTGTGATAAGAAGGCATTAAACAAAGATTCAAAAGTGTGGAAAGTATGTGAATTTCTTCAAAAACATTCTATCCCTATCCAAAGAAGTTATGTCTTACAGTGGGAATACACCTAGTAATATTATGTAGATCAGATATGTTGTAAGTGAAAAGTTCATTTGACACACTTATGCTACCAAACCACCTAACCTGCAATTTAGACAGAAACAACATTGGTATGCAATGGGACAGCATCATCTAATATAAAGCCATTTAATAAAATACCGATGAATATCCCATGCAGTTCATTATATATGGTACTATGTAATGTACTGCTGCTTTGAGCTTTGGAATGTACCACTGCTCATCAGCAAGGACAGACACTTACAATTTGAAATAAGGTTCCTAATGATCATGCAAGCTTTCAAAATGTTAAAGTAAAGTTCAGTTTAAACATTTTAAGTAGTGTCATTAGAAATAGAGAACTGTGTATATGTTTGTAAATAAATGTGTGCCCCCAAATCCAAAATTTAAATTAGAGTTTCTCAAGCCTTTTTATATTTTATACTATAGGGATTAGTACTAGTTATCAATAAATAAGTAACCATTAGAAGAATCAACATAAATAAATAATAATTGTTTTAATTTCTTCAATACATAGAAAAGATGAGCTTTTGGCTTACTTGATACACTTCACTAAAAGCAAAAGGAATAAACTCAAGGAAAATATAACTATCTGCTGGTGGATATCTTTTTGTATGCTGTGAATATATGTTGTTCCCATTGGTTAATAAATAAGCTGCTTTGGCCTATGGCAAGGCAGCTTAGAGGTAGGCAGGAAATACACGGAAAGAGAGAGAGGAAAGAGAAAGATGGAGTCTAGAGAGACTCCAGCTGCTACCACAGAAGGAGTAACAAGATACCAGCAGACTGGTAAGCCATGGAACACTAGGCAAAACATAGATTAATAGAAATGGGTTAATTTAAGATATAAGAGTTAGCTAGCAAGAGGCCTGCCATAGGCCATACAGTTTGTAAATAATATTAAGCCTCCAAATGATTATTTTTATAAGTAACTGAGGGACTGCGGGCTGGGTGGGACCAGAGGAGTTTGGTACCATGGGGCAGACAGGACCTGAGAAACTTCTGGCTACAACAATCAAAGAAAAATTAAAAGTTACATCAATTTAGCAGGAAATAATACAACATTGTAGTTATTTCTCTTGATCAGTATGTCAGAGAAGAGCAGACTCTTTGCTTAGCTTTGTGTTTTTTCTCTTTTCCTAGTATTCCCTTTGCTAGCTATCTGCTTTGTCACTGGACGAGGTGGACAATGTCATGAATAGTAGGCTGATTCAAAACAGATATACACACTTATAACTTGATTTGTAAACTTTTTAGTAGGTGATGGTCATTACTTTTTATCATATGACCCATACTGTGCTATTTACTAATATAACAGTATTTAAATGTAATTTTGACAACTGTATAGAAATTTTCCTTTGCATGTAAAATACCGCATTCAATAACAATGGATTTATACACTCTCCGAGATAGCCATCAATAGTTGAGGTAAGGGATAGTCTCCTTTATCAACTTTGGTAGCATCCTCAACTCCACACAGCCTGATGTTGACTGACTGAAATTATTTTTAGAATTCTGACATTTAGGACTCTGAGAGATTATATCCTTTTGCCTCAAACCACTAGTTCTTGGTAAATTTCAACAACAGTCTTGACACAAATATAAATGGGGCTCAAATGAAAGAAAAAAACCACAGTTGCCAATTTGTTTCATCTTATAATCATTTTGTTTAACTTTCCCATGTTATATATGAAGAGATGGATAATTTTTATATGGTAGAAAAAAATCTGTGGAACTCCATAATAAAAGCATGGAACACTAGAGGAGGTCAGTTCGGGCTGTCTCTTGGCCATTGCCAGCAGTCTATTGTGGGGGTATCTTTGTGGATTTCTGTGGGCCTCTCTAGCACTTTGCTTCTTCCTATTCTCATGTGGTCTTCATTTACCATGGTCTCCTATTCCTTGTTCTCCCTCTCTGTTCTTGATCCTTTAGAATTCTGGCTGACATGATCTGATTCATGACTTTGAGCTCCTAGATAATCCTGCATTCCCTTCTCCACATCCAATTCTCTCTGACCTCAAAATGCCGTTTTGTTGACACAGCTCCTCCCAGCCTACATCCCTCTGATTCATGTGGAATGTTGAGATACAATCGGTCTCACTTTGAATTTTCAGTCTCACCACCTGATATCCTAACATTTAATGCAGTTATTTTGTCAAATTCACTAATGCACATGCTATTCCTAGTATTAAGACTGAGCATGTAGAATTCTTTTGAGGGTGAACTTTTTTTTCCCTGTGAACAATTTTAATGAATGTGGCTGAGCCATTCTGCTCTAAAGGAGAATGTAAGCTCAAGATACAGCTCAATGAGGAGTCAGCCCAGCCTGGTAGATTAGGTTGAGGCAGGTCCAGTCCCCTCCTCCCTACACCAAGGCTGGAATGGGGGATGGGTTGGGGGGAAGGCTGGGGGGTGGAGGAGGGAGGACAGGGGAATCCATGGCTAATATGTAAAATTAAATTAATTATACAATAAAAAAAGAATTGAACCAAAAAAAAAAAGATAGGGCTCAATGAGACAAGGAAGCTAGAAGATATGTAGATGCCAAGCTTGCTGATACATGGCCAAAGGCTGCAGGACACTCTCTGACTCTGCTGTGTATTCTGTAGACAAAAATGCACATACAGTGACTTGTTATAGAATACTTCGATTTTCCGTTCCAAGTAAAGGATTTGCTGCTTAATTACAAACAGAGTATATCTGTATTGTGAATCTATGTGTTAAGAGGATTCTTTGGTTTTTACATGCCAGCAAATATAATTTCTACAAATTAAAAAAGACACACTTTATGGTAAATCATCTGATCTTTGGTAAACACTGTAGAATATATTTCAAGTTTTATTTCTTAGAAGAGGTACCCTGTCACATAAAATTTTTAATTTTTCTAGCTATCAAAGAGTAAAAGTGGCAAGAAGTAATACTAAATATACCCTCAAAGTATTAAGCTTTGGTTGCTGTATTACTTTGAGTCTTTCAAATATACAGATTTCTTTGAAAACAGCATAATGAGTAGATGTAAAACTCCAGGAAGAAAAAGAACAGATTGAGTAGGAACTAAAAATGGAATTAAAGTTCTTTAGCTTATAAGCTTAAAAAGAGGTGGACTAGAATTGTAGTTTAAAATGCTTCTGTGTTATCCCAGATGAGTGAAGTGAAGAGGCAGGGTGTACATTCACCTGAAACCTGATCTGCACAGGATAGTCACATTCAAAATATTCTGACATTTAGGTGCCTAGACAATCATCACTGGGATTAATGCATGAACTGCAATGCCCATCTGACCACCAATAGACACACATCATTTTTCTAGAGTCACCAGGCTTCATAGAGCATTTGCTGAAAGCACAGCTTGTTGCACTTCCTTGACTGTTGAATCTGACCAAGACCAACTGAAAAAGAGAGCTTATGTGTAAGAATCAATGGACTCAGTTCTGAATCTTGATTTTATCCAGATACCATACACATCCCCTGTACATGGCTTTACATTAACGTGAAGTAGGCACTTTCCAGAAGGTAGACAAAGAATCTGATATCTAAGCTTAGGTGGTGTCCTCTCTCACTAAGACTGAGGACTACAACAGGTACTTTGCATGCAGGGTCATGCACTGAGCAGCAGTCATACAGCCCTAGCATAGAATGTGTGCAGCCCTGGCTAAACCCAGGGTCTTCCACCTCACAGCTCAAGGCATATTCCATCCCATGGTCAGAAACAAGGTGGCACGGAGTGCAGCTTAGAGAAGCCAGTATGTGTTCACTCTCCTTTCTTCTTTGTAAGAAGTATCTCTGGACATTAGAGACAGATCCTGAGATATGTTTATCATAAGACAAACTGCTAGAAATGAAATAGAAAGATTTTTGTTGAGACCATGAGTTGTTACATAGCTAATCATGTTCCATACTAATAAACCATGCAATATATTACTAAATGTCAGAAATGAATGTAGATATTGATATCCTCAAACCAAGGAATCTATTCATTTCTGGGATGTCAAAAAGACCTGCAGCTTTAGATAATTTTTGACCTCTGGGTGACAAACACATTGAGAAAATATAGCATTTTCATGTGTATGATAAATAATTGTCTTATATTTTAAAGATTAACAATTGGATCTGAGATAGCCAAGAGTGTACAGGTATTGGTTGCTCAAGAAATTGCTTTCAGTCCTGGGAACTGACATAGTAGGAGAGAACCAACTTTCTACAAGTTGTCTTCTATCTTCCACGTGTGCACCATGGTACATCCTTCTCCCAAATTAAATGAAAAAAATGTGATAAAACTTAAATAAAAAGAGAAACAATGAATTATCCTAGGGCCATTGCAAAATCATTTTGATGATATTAGAGATAGTCCTTTTAAGTTATCATGTTATTTTTATGAATTGAAATAGTTAACATTTAAACTCATATTCTTTTAGCTAGATATATGAACATGTGTCTCTGTGTGGATATGTGTGAATAGAGTAACTTAGATAGATAATTTCTCATAACATGGAAGGAATGACTAGTATAGTCACCCAAAGCACCCAAAATTTCTAAATTGAAAACAAATCATTCACCTTGGATGAATGTCAACTTAAAATCTAGAATTTTCAGCTAAGAAAGTCTTTAAGCATAAGGAGATCAGATGATCACAAAGGAAAGACAATTTAATGAGGCGTCAATTTGTCAGACCTGAAGACCTTGAACCACACAATAATTAGCATGGGTTACTAATGGGAGGAAATAAGAATCTTTGTGCTGTGAGATGGTCTGTATGTCAAATCTGTTGTTCTGATTGGTTAATAAATAAAACACTGATTGGTCAGTGGCCAGGCAGGAAGTATAGGTGGGACTAACAGAGGAAAATTGAGAGAATAGGAAGGCAGAAGGAGACACTGCCAGCCACTGCCATGACAAGCAGCATATGAAGATGACAGTAAGCCATGAGCCATGTGGTGGCAAGGTATAGATTTATAGAGATGGATTAATTTAAGATGTAAGAACTAGATTGCTAGAAGCCTGAGCCATTAGGCCAAACAGTTTAAACAAAGTTTAAGTTTCTGTGTTTACTTGGTTGTGTCTGAGTGGCTGTGGGACTGGCGGGTGACAGAGATTTGTCCTGACTGCGGGCCAGGCAGGAAAACTCTAGTTATATCTTTGAGTTAGACTAATGTTTTAAATATTAAGATAAATAAAAAAATATCAAAGACTTTTATATAAATCCTCCTTTATATAAAGGAGAAAAGTAACTACACAGCCTAGAATTTTACTAGACACCATCTTACATCATAACTAAGTAACAAAGTGAACCTCTCAAATGGAATAGATCACCCGAAATCATGAACCCTCTGTTGAGGATAAACATACCAGCATCTCAGAATGTGACCCTGTTTGGACATAGTGTGTTTAAAGACATAATTCTGTTGGTGTAATTTTGGTGATTCTTATCTGAAAAGTGATGCCTTATATTCTCCTTTTAAGAATAGAATATTAGTAACTAGAGAAATAGTGGAAATGAACATTCAAGACACAGTAAGATGTTCTATACACTGAAGTGGGAGATCTCAGAGGAGAATAATGTGGATACTATCTTGTCTCAGATTTGCTTCACCAATATTGGAACTAGGAGTGCCTGATAGTACTTTGAAATCTTTCTCCAGGTTTTCCATGGAGAGATGCACAGAAATGTCTGTTCATCCCAGACAGGACACAAAGTGAGTAAAGAATCGATGCTATTCACATCTGGATGGGAGAGCAAATGGATTTATAGGGATTACTGACAGAAGGAAGGCTTAGGAGTTAGCAACTGGAGTATGGGTGACTCACTGAAAATATCCACTCCAGTGTGGCTGATGATTCACAACAACTTTAACACTAAAGTCCTCAAATCAGTCAATATTCTATATACTGTACCAAATACATACGTCTGTGACAAGAATGTGTCTACTAATGAAAGGTCAAGAGGGAATAGCTGGAATCTTGGATGAAAGTTAATTTCCACAATTTTCTTTTTTCCTGGTAGTCTTTTTCAGGTCCAAAATCTTGAGGGTCCTGTGTGGTTAATCACAGTTGCTCTAATTGCAAAGCAGCATTAGGTGTATAATGGCTAGAATACAAAGAACCACCACACAGCTCTAGCATTGATACACCCTGTCCAATATACATTAACTGAACTTATTATTGAGTCAAAAACAACTCCAATGTGAGGAGTGTAGGATAGATAAGTTGTATGTAGTATTCAAAAACAACAGGATATGAAAACAAGGAAAGCATATAGACTATTGAATATAAAAGGAGACTGATGAGACCAGGGGTAAGGTATCTGGTTATTCTGGTTCATTATGTGTATGCAGATATGAAGATATTTGCAAAGGAGTTATAGAAGATGATGCACCAGGCATAAAAGATACATTGGGAACAAAACACACAATGTGAAATGGATATGAAAACTAGACCCAAAAGGAACAGTGCTGATTATCACTTATGTGGTTGTATTGGATTTAAATGGGACAAAGTAATTAGTGAGAAATATGCAGTAAAATCTGAAAAGATAAATCGTGTCTTACCCAAATGATTCCAGTGATAAATAAGACATTATGACCTTTATTTCCTGAGAATGATATTTCTCCCACTTTTTGAGAGAATAAGCATCAGATTTCAAATGTGTTCCACATTGTCCTATTTCAGATGCAAGTGGATGTTTAATCCTTCTGTTCTGACATTCAGGGTCAAATAGCAAGGACCTGAAATTAAGGAAAGTGTAGAACAATAAAGGTATCATGAAAGTACACTTCTGGAGGTACTTCTGATGAGAGGACTTGATAATATGTAGTGTTATCAACATTTAATGATCTTTATAAAGCTAAATAGTGAAAGCAAAAGGTTAAATGGCATTAATATATAGAAATCTTTGAAACTGTCCTTTTATTTTAATATGGAAATACCCATTTCACTGCTCCAAATTTTAAGAAGTAAGACTACCAATTTGAATTTCAAATAAGGTTGCTGTTATGTAGTTGTTGTTGTTGGCTTCTGGACTAATGTTGATCAATAATCTATTATTTTCTTATCTGATTTCATAAAGAACTGCTCCACGAGAGATCGTAATGGTTAAGAATTGTTAATGCACTACTGGCTATTAACTGAAGACATACTGTTGTGTCAAAAGCAAATGAAAGCATCATAGTCCTAATTTTGAATTAGTAGAACAGGTCTCAAAACTGTGTTTAGCTAGCAAATGCATTCATAAACAGGAATAGTTCAATTTTGTATACTTTTTGTCTCACATGGCTTTGTTTACTCATTTTTTTCTTACTGGTTTTTGCCTGTATCCATTCATGTGTTTTTATGATATGTGTGTGTGTGTGTGTGTGTGTGTGTGTGTGTGTGTGTGTTGATTTTGTTGTTTGGTTTATTTCTTTTTCATTCTTTTGTTTTCCTGCTTGCTTTTAAAAAGAGACAAAAATAGAGGTTGTCGTGTTGGACTGGTGGGGAGGTGGAAAGTCATCTTAGAAATATTTTTTGAGAAGAAACTATGACCAGAATATATTTTCTGAAGATCAGTTTTCAATTAAAATTAAAGAAAAGAATATCAACAATCTTTCGTCCTATTAAAGTATCAAATATAGTGTCAGTACATGTGTTGAAGTCAAACATTCAATACAGGACACAGCTTGTTTAGGATGATCCATCATCAGAACTTCAACAAAATTCACATGATCCTTTAATTATTGTATGTCAACATTATCAATCACCAGTTACCTTACCCTTGGACACTCTTGGTATGAAACAGAATAGCCTGAGCACAGTAGAACAGAAATTCATGATTTGTATTGAAAGTCATTATCTGGATCTCTGCCATGTGACTTTCAGATAAGCTGTTTATCTGAACTTCTTCATTTATGATAGTACTGTTGTATTAATTCCATCATGAACAGACTAAGTTACTGATGAACTCCATTCATATGTCAAGAGAATGGGCTTCCATCCTAGCCCTGATTCTGAATGCACATATTTTTCTCTGCCTAATGTTACATGGGTGGTAAAGAAGATTATTGTTCCTTTTCTACAATCCAATTTACCCGCAAAGATGTTCCACTACCGTGATAATCATGTCTTTGTATCTTTGTATGGATGACTTCCCAACATATTTTGAGTGTGATTTCTACATAGAATAATGGTGTTTTCTTGGAAAGTACTCTTCTCCTTACAGTCCCTTATCTCAAATATCTAAGCTGGGGGACTCAACACTATCATGTGCTGTCCAATTCATATCCCTCTGAAACTCTCCTGTGGCTGAAACTCCCCCAAAATAGTTTCTATGCTCATTCCTGCATAGTTGTCCATTCACCTTCTTTATACACCCAAAAGACAATTAGTGTTGGTAAATGTCAAGACTGAGATATAAGAGTTGAAAATTTTTGAACAGGAGATTAATTAAATAGTAAAATAATTAATGCACATAAAAGTTATACTAATCATTAGTAAATAAACAAGTGGCACATTTGAAAGAGAACTGTAAAGTTTTGGAATGGAATTTGAGATAATAATTTAATATATGCCTCTAGCTAGAAACATGAATGGATATCTCCATGAGAAAGTGGGTTATCAAGAGCTACAGTTCTCTAGTCAAACAAAGCATCCAGTGTTTTCAAACACCATAATTTATTAAAATAGATTTATCTTCAACAAGAAGAGGCTTGGAACATTTTTAAAGTAAATAAGCTCTTTGATCATGAGAGGGTCAACAGTCACAGAGACCTAATACATTAGCTCATCTGTAGACACAAATCTCTACATAAGTGGACTCCATAATAAGTGGAGTACACTTTTTAGCTCATTCCAACAGCTGCTGCTCTCACAGAATATCCATGCTGGGGTGAGGTAAAAATAAGGTGGAGCCTTTAAGGAAAGCAGGGTATTCTTTATTGTGTGGTTCCAAACTCTGGAGGTACTCTCAGATAAACAGTGTCTAGATAAGTGTTCCTTAACCTGTGAGTCTCAACCACTTTGGGGGTCAAAAGACCCTTTGCAAGTGTCTACTAAGACCATATAGATATCAGATATTTATATTATAATTCATAATTATAGAAAAATTATAGTTATGAAGTAGCAACAAAAATAATTTTATGTCTGGTGATTACCAAAACATGAGGTACCATATTAAAGGGTTGCTGCATTAGGAAGGTTGAGAACTACCAGTCTAGATTAAACCTAATCTGCTTGCCTAAGAGAGGGACCACATTCACTGTTACCTTTTCTGCTAGGCTAACAAGTCAGTGGAATTGTTCTGATTCTAGGTTTTTTGTTTTTTTTCTTTTTTTTACGTTTTCAAAAATTATCTTTTTTTTTCCTTTTATTTTATTTTACAATACCATTCAGTTCTGCATATCAGCCACGGATTCCCTTGTTCTTCCTACTCCTGCCCCCCTCCCCTTGCCCCCATTCCCACCTCCTCCAGGGCAAAGCCTCCCCCGAGGACTGAGATCAACCTGGTAGACTCAGTCAAGGCAGGTCCAGTCCCCTCCTCCCAGACTGAGCCAAGCGTCCTTGCATAAGCCCCGGGTTTCCAACAGCAAACTCATGTAATGAGCACAGGACCTGGTACCACTGCCTACTTGCCTCCCAAACAGATCAAGCCAATCAACTGTCTCATCTATTCAGAGGGCCTGATCCAGTTGGGGGCCCCTCAGCCTTTGGTTCATAGTTCATATGTTTCCATTCTTTTGGCTATTAGTTCCTGTGCTTTATCCAACCTTTGTTTTCAACAATTCTCGCTCATATAAACCTTCCTCTTAGCCGGTGGTGGCACACGCCTTTAATCCCAGCTCTCTGTGAGTTCGAGGTCAGCCTGGACTACCAAGTGAGTTCCAGGAAAGGTGCAAAGCTACACAGAGAAACCCTGTCTCGAAAAACCAAAATAATAATAATAAGAAGAAGAAGAATAAGAATAAACCTTCCTCTTTCTCGCTAATTAGACTTCCCAAACTCTACCTGGGGCCTAGCCGTGAATCTCTGCATCCAGATCCCTCAGTCATTGGATGGGGTTTCTAGCATGACTATTAGGGTATTTGGCCATCCCATTACCAGAGTAGATCAGTTTGGGCTGTCTCTAGACCATTGCCAGGAGTCTATTGTGGGGGTATCTTTGTGGATTTCTGTGGGCCTCTCTAGCACTTTGTTTCTTTCTTTTCTCATGTAGACTTCATTTACCATGGTCTCCTATTCCTTGTTCTCCCTCTCTGTTCTTGATCTAGCTGGGATCTCCCACTCCCACAGGCTCTCTTTCCCTCAACCCTTGCCCTTCATTACTCCCAATCATGTCCAGGTTGTTCATGTAGATCTCAACCATTTCTCCATCATTGGGCGATCCCTGTGTCTTTCTTGGGGTCCTGTTTTCCAGGTAGCCTCCCTGGTGATGAGAGCAGCAGTCCAATCATCCTTGTTCCACATCTAGTGTCCTCCTATGAGTGAGTAAATATCCTATTTGTCTTTCTGTGTCTGCGTTACCTCATTCAGGATGATTTTTTCTAGATCCATCCATTTGCCTGCAAATTTCATGTCATTGTTTTTCTCTGCTGAGTAGTATTCCATTGTGTATATGTGCCACAATTTATTTATCCATTCTTCAGTTAAAGGGCATCTAGGTTGTTTCCAGGTTTTGGCTATTTAAAACAATGCTGATATGAACATAGAACTAAACAGAGAATTCTCAACAGAGGAAACTCAAATGGCTGAAAGACATTTAAGGAATTGCTCAACATCCCTAATCACCAGGGAAATGCAAATCAAAACAACTCTGAGATACCACCTTACGCCTGTCAGAATAGCTAAGATCAAAAACACTGAAGACACCTTATACTGGAGAGGATGTGGAACTAGGGGAACTCTCCTCCACTGCTGGTGGGAATGCAAGCTTGTACAACCACTTTGGAAATCAATATGGCACTTTCTTAGAAAATTGGGAATCAATCTCCCCCAAGATCCAGCTATACCACTCTTGGGCATATACCCAAGAAATTCTCAATCATACCACAAAAGCACTTGCTCAGCTATGTTCATATCAGCATTGTTTGTAATAGCCAAAACCTGATTCTAGGTTTTTAAATATTCTGAGAATATACTCTCATGATTTATATGCTTTTGAGAATTTTCTATTGTGTGTGTGTATGTGTGTAAGGTGTCTATATAAAAGATAATATATATTATATACAATAGGTTATATATATTACATATATGTATGTAAGGTCTATTAGTATTTTGGGTGAATAAAAATTACTCAGAGTTTTGTATTTTGCATGTCATGTAAGTGATTTATTCAAGTTAAAAGTGAAAGATCTTGGTCTGTTTATTTAACTATTGCTTTACTTATGTACCTTGTCCTCTTTAATAATACTTATATGGAAGTTTCATAGCACTTTAAATTAATAATATCTGGTGATAAAAGACCAGCCAGTTTTTTAGTATTCAAGTTTTACATTTTCTCAATACTTTTATGGATATATTTGATAATTTTAAATTAGTTTTCCAAAAATACATGTTGAGTCTCTTTACTTAGTTTAGACATATTTTTAAGAATTTATTTAATCTGACTCATAGCTGCTGATGTTTCAGTCCATGGATTTTTGGCTCCAAACACTCAGTTTATCATGATGGTGGGAGCATGTACTGAGGCTGTTGTTCAATTTTAATGTTCAGTACGTAAAGAAGCAACTAGGGGTCAAAGGACTAGGAAGCCAATGTGTTATGACCCACTGGCCTGTTTTCTCCATTAGACCCACTTTCCAAAAATGCCATCATGTCACGAATATGTGAAGACAGTAATGCATCCAATAAGTCAGATTCCTTCATTTTGTCTATAGGAATTCACTAAAAAGAAGCCTTAACATCCTATAATAAAATTTATCCTAATTTACTCTATAAAATGCTAATGTTTTGCATATTCAAGTAGTATTAGTAATGAGTGAATTCCATTGACTATATCATACGGAAAATTGATCATACTTGCAATATCCTTTTTCTAAGATGGTGGGATTTTGTGGCTATCATGAGTTTGTCAGCATATTCTGACTTTTATGAGGCTGAGCTATTTTCTTTTCTTTTGCTTTTTTCCTCCTCATATTGCAAATGTTTTCTTTGTTGTGCTTATACAATATGTTAGATGCTTTTCCAATGCCCATTCCCCATATTTATTTACATAGTAAAAATCATTTTGCTGACATTCTTTATAAATAATATTCAAACTAATTGGTCTGGCTTTTCCAAAGTCTAGATAGACACTGATCCACTCTGCTGCCATTAGATTATAGCTAATAGTAGCCATCTGGCTTCTTCTTCTCTCCTATAATCTGTTCATATCGATAGTGTTTTGAATTAGAGATTAGGCTAAAGGATTCAAGTATGACAACCAGTTTTTATCCACAATGCCAAAAAGTATAGTACTTTACAAAGATGAGAGTGATATGTGACACCCTTAACCCTTTGAACTGGTCTGCTCAATCTTAAAATACCTCCTTTTGTGATTGAAATTACCTCCTTAGTATGGTGGTTCTCAAACTTAGTATGGTGTTTCAGCCCTTTAATACAGTTCCTCATGTGGTGACCCCAGACCATCAAATAATTTTCATTGCTATTTCATAACTGTAATTTTGCTACTGTTATGGTTAGTAATATAAATATGTGATATGCAAATGGTCTTAGGCAACCCTGGTAAAAGGGTCACTGTCATACTGTGTGAAGCCAAATTGATTTGTCTTTTTATGTAATGTTTTATTAAGTTCCAAATGAAAGCACTAATTTAATGTATGCTTCATATATATATTTTTTCCAGATATTTTTATTTTAATAGTTGATGAGATGGTGCTATGTTTAGAGACTATTGTTCTTGTATTTTTTAAATTTACTAAATTATTTGGTTATGTTGCTACTAGATGATGTATAAAGTATCAGATATTTTCATGTGAATTAATATTTTATATTTAGAACTATTATTCGAGGATAAAAATATTAAAATTGACTATAAAATAATAGAGAAAAACAGTTCTTCATGGTACTTCATAAACATTGAATATTAATGGGAAGCTTAATCATTTTCTATTATTATCCTCCCATCTTAACTATTTTTCTATTGCTGTGATGAGACAACAAGACTAAAGAAACTTATAAAAGGAAGATTTAATTTAGAGCTTATAGTCTCACAGAGTGTCCATGACCACATATCAGGAGGCATGTTGGCAGGCAGGCAGTCATGGCACCCAGCAAGGGAGCAGTAGCTGAGAGCTTGCTCATGTCCTAATCCACAACCATTGGAAGAATAATTTGGAATGACATGGACTTTTGAAACCTTTTTTAAAAAAAACTGACTCACTGTGACACATCTCCTCCAGCAAGGCCACACATCCTCTTCTTTCCCTAACAGTTTATCCAACTGGGGAGCAAGTATGCAAATCTGTTAACTTCTAGGGACCATTCATATTCAAACTGCCATATCTCCTGATTGATGAGAAAAAATTGTTGTGGTAAACATGTTATTTGCATGAATTTGCTGGATAGCAATAGCAAGTCAACATTTGCACCCAAAGAGTTCATGCTTTTCAACATTAACATATTTATTATGTTCAGTGCCCCAATCAAGCCCTTACTGCTTAAACTATTTATCCTAATGGGGTAGATAGTAGTATAAAAAAAAGAACCTATGATGTTATATGCACTATAAAGAGAGCCAAAGCATATTAAGAGAGTTATGTGGATAGGGTCTTGTTACGTTCATATGGAATACAAGCAGAAACTTCTCCATACAAGGGAAGATTTGGTGACATAAGAGAAAGAGAAATGATTTGGGGTAGCAAATACAGATCTGTATTTATATGCTTCAATATGCTAATCAAATTGGTAGATATTGAGAGAATGAAAGAAGTAGATGTACTTAGTGACTTAAGGAATCTTGCCCCTTTTTTGGGCTGTGGGGCCAAAGTATATTATTAGGATCTTTTTTAGGCTTTCAAGGAGTTAGAATATCAGAGTTCAAGCCAGAAATGTCTGGCTCATTACAACTAGGATAAGTTGAATTCTGGTTTTATAAAAGGCTCTCAGAATTGTACTTCTTACGTATACAAACCTTTTAATGATAGTTTAGTAGCAAACATCTAGGATTGTCAGGGCTCGGTTAGAATACAAACACTTCAAGCCTGGAAGATGCCTCAGGGGTTTAAACACTTGAAAATTAAACCTGTCAAGTGACCTGAGATCCTTTGATACATGGAATCCACTAAAAATGTGCATACAGCAGTGCTCATCTAAGTATCAATCAGGTGATATAGGAAGCTGAGACAGAGTCACTGGAAGCTTGCAGAAAAACTAACAGAGTGTAAGAGTACCCAGCACAGCAGCAGGAGTAGTGGGACCCCTGTCTGCATACAAGAGGGAAAGTTGACCTTTGACCTCCATACATGCTCTGTGATATGCACATGCACATCTTCATACATAGAATTGAAACTTACATACACACACCACACACACACACACACACACACACACCTTTGATCATAACTCTCCCATTATCTTCCCTTATTCTTTTCTTCCTCCTTTCAGTGACATTCCCTTTCTTCTTCCTGACAATTCTTTCTATTTCCACGTCTTTTTCATTTCAGATGGTCCATCACCATCCTTAATAGGAATGTGCCTAAGACAAGCACAAAGAGGAACAGGGAGTGATAAAAACAACACATCACTTATATATTCCTACGCTGAAACTGTTCTTTGACTCATAGAAAGAAACATGTTAATATGAAAGCAGATCTTTTCTGTTCCTCTCAGTCTTAAAAATCTGAGCATTCTTGTACTTTTGCTGAGTCTCTGAGATGAGCCCAACCAATCCTGTAGGTGGATCCAGCCTCACACAACCCTGCTGATTTGCATGTGGTCAGAGCACACCCACTACTATAAGGATTTCCTCGGAGGGTGTTGTCTCCAGGTGCAGGAGTCACTCTCAGTGAAGATACAGCATCATCATGAGGGTCCTTAGTGAGATCCTGGGGCTGCTGCTGCTCTGCTTTTCAGGTAAGGAAGACAGACATGGAGAACAGTATGGTGAGTACTGCCTGACTTTTTATGGAAGGTATGTCATATTATGGTTAACACCATTTGTTTGTTGTGTGTTTCAACCACAGGTGTGAGATGTGATATCCAGATGACCCAGTCTCCACCTACTCTGTCTGCATCTCTTGGAGACAGAATCACCATCACTTGCCATGCCAGCCAGAACATTAACAGTTGGTTAGCCTGGTACCAGCAGAAACAAGGGACTGCTCCTAAAACCTTAATCTATAAGACATCCAACTTGCACACAGGAGTCCCATCGAGGTTCAGTGGCAGTGGGTCTGGGACAGATTACTCTCTCACAATAAGCAACCTGCAGCCTGAAGACATTGCCACTTATTATTGTCAACAATATCAAAGTTACCCTCTCACAGTGATACAAGTCATAACACAAACCTCCCAGGAGTGCAGTGAAGTAAGACTGAGCTGCCTCAGCTGCTCGTCTTAGTGCTTGCACCTGCTAATATTTTGTTATAATACTCACTTGAACTTTGAAAGTCACTGTGGGGAGTGTAGAAAATTGTCAGTGTGGCCTTTCTGGTCTTAACCTTCATCTTAGGCCCAAGAGCACAGACTGATCAAAGTATCTCACAATTTTCTTAAAAGTAGTTTCTCTTATGTTTAGTGATCCTAGCTCTGCTATCTTTGCAGTTCATACAGAAACATGACACGTCTAATGATACTTCAAAAAAATGTTTTAATTCATGGACCCACTATCCAGATAAAAGCGCCTCACAGTCTGTGACATGCTGTTTTGATGCTGCACTTTCTCCTAAAGCTTGTATTTCAAATACCTGACTCCAGTTCTGGATATGATTATGGTGGGTTCCAGAATCCTTAGTTGTATGTGCCCAAGCTGGAGGAGGTAGACCAATGGGGACAGAATCTTGAGTGTATATTATCTCTGGATGTTTCTAACAGAATTCTTGCTTTCATACCCACCACATTGTTAATGCAGTGACTCCAAATGCCTTCCCTCAATTTATTGCCTGAAAGCTCTGAAAAGCTAACCCAAAATAAATCTGTGCTTTTTAAATTGTTTTTATCAGATATTTTCATTATGGCTTTGCAAGGTCACTAACTTTTATTTTAAGGAAGTTGAAATTAGAAGTAGGGGGTTTTTATTGTTCATTCACAGTACCTCAGTCCACACCATGCTTTGTTCAGACATGTCAAGGAAACAAAAGTTTGTAGTATTGATGCTCATTGTTCGCAGAAACAGAACACTGATGGTTTTCCATCTCCTACCTTATCAGCCCAGGACTGTATGACAATGATTAAGACTTTCAAGTTGTATAACAGGACTGTAATTGAGGACATTAGAGAAAATAGAGAAATACAATATTGGAAGTACCGATAGGAGAGTACACAGTAGATGATTTAATGAGTCAAGGCTCCTTATTAAGTCACATAGTGAGAAGAAAAGGAGGAATGACATTGATTGCATGGCAGTCTTGTAATCTTTCCATTTCCTTCATATACAAATGAGTTGGTACTCAATAAAGAAGGCAAAAAGTTCATTTTTATTTTTAATTAGCTGTCTGTTTATATACATTAAAAGCTGTTTATGGACTATTTTAGCCAATAACTTACTTTTTTGCTATGATTTCCCATAGCATTGCTCAGTTAGCAGCCTTTTAATGAAAAATGAGAATCAAAATATGAGACTGTAGTATCAACCAACAACTATAAGCAGATGCAGGAATAGACACGAAGACTATAGAATCACCACTATCACCCATTGGACTATGGGAACATGTTTCAGAAGCAAATGTTCAGCTACTTTGAATTTTCATTAACAAGAGGGCCTGGGCTTCTAGGGAATAGTCAGAATCTACCTTACATTTAGAAGCAGCATTGCTGACCATCTGATACCATCTTATATAAGCCTGTAAATGTATATAACACAGATTCCACATTTCTGTGTTTAAATTCCTTTTCATATATTGAGTGCCTTAATTTTGCTATATAACTTCAACTGATGATGCAGTTCAGATGCCTAATACACATGGACTTATGTGTTTATGAAATGGTGAGCAGAATACTTGTATCTGTGCTACTGGAGCAGAAGAGAATGACACAATGTTGGGCTGCTGCTTCTATCAAAACCTAACAGCAAACTCTAAAACCAGGTTGCATCTGAAAATATTCTCAGCAGATGTAGGCTAGAGCAGTCCAGGAGCAGTAGCAGCCATCCAGCTTCCCTTTCCTGTGTCTCTGAGTGGCTTATTTTCTGACTTGTACCACTATGGGAGGGATACTCCAATAGAGCTGACAGTAATAATTGGCAACACCTTCAGACTCCAGGATCCTAATGATGAAGGAAAAAATCAGTTCACTGCCACTGTATCTCAATGGGAACAAATCTTCCAATGTGGATGTACCAAAGAGCAGGAGCTTAGGAGATATTCCTGGTTTCTGCTGATACTATGCTGACCAGCAAGAAATTGTACCTTTTTCTCCAAGACTTGTAGAAAAGAAGGGTTGATTATAGAGTATCTACATGTCACACCTGAAAACAGACATTAAAAATACAAATCAAATACCCATAGGATAAAGTATGTTAAATGAGAAATTCCTTGAGCTACCAGATATCCCTTACAGTAACTGATAAGTAATTATTTTTTCTTTTCTTTTTTAACAGAGGCAGAGAAGTGTGAACCCAAGAGACTGAGTGAGAGCCTCATGTCTGTTTCCTGACCACAACTGAAGCTATCAATGTGTGACCAACCTTTGCAAGAGGGCTGGGCTATGGTACATGCAAATCAGCAGTGGCTTATTAGAGCCGAGCACAGCTACAGACCTGGCTCACTCAACAATCAGCCCATCCTAGTGTCTATAGGGGTCCTAGACAACAAATATGATGTACATTTTTCTACATAAGTTAAATGTTAATCACGAGTCCTGAGAATAGCATGGTGTTTTGAATATCTCTGGGTTCATTACACTCTTTTTTTGCTGCTGTCCCATTAGGGTGGAGTCATCCACCACAGCAGAGTCTCAGAAGCACAAGGATGCTCACAGGCTCTTTTTGTTGTTGACTTACTGTTGTAATACATTTTTTAATACTACTGTACTTGTGACTTAGACCCTGTCCTGCTATCACCTTCCCTGAAGATTGCTTTCTTCCCTCTGCTGTTGTTCTTCCTCCTTATCCAAAAAGAAGGAAGACAAGGATACTGTTTTCCAGGCCTGGCTCCAGTATTTTATCCATCTAATGCTTTCTGCTTTAAATTTGCTACTTTCTCCCTTTCCTGCCTCATATTAATATTCATTCAACTTCTTTTTGTTGGAAAATAACAAAAAAGACATGCAAGTGAAATGTATGCTGAGTCTTAAAGAAGGATGTTCTAAGAGCACACAAAAAAAGAATCTGTCTGCAGTCTACACTGAATCTAGATATGGCCTTATGCCTTGCTCTCATGCTTCTCTGAGATAAACTCTATAGTATGTGCCAGGCAACTGAGTTTAAATTAGTTTGTTTTCAGTAATATCCAAGAAACAGATTTTATAACAGAAGTGTTAATATATATTATGGGCTCTTTGATTTTTATTCAATTGATTTCTGATTTTGTTTCCTGACCTGTTCTTCTGAACTCAACATTCCTTGGATCACTGCCATCTTTGTTGCACTTATATACATAAAATGTACACTGAAACTGAAGTAAGCTGTCTACAGCTTTAGGCTGTAGTCAGCCTTATTTTTTTATTTTATTTTATTTTATTTATTTATTTATTTAGTTATTTATTTAGCTCCTTTCATCCCCAGGTTCCCTCCTGCTTTGACAGGAGAAAACGTGCAAGTAGCACCTGAACAGGTACCTGAAAACCCTCTGAAGAAAGGATATGGAGACCTCTGCAGAAAGTGGTAAACAGAAATAATGGGGAAAATTAGATAAGACTATACCTTATATTGACTAGTGTATCATTTTTAAAAACAGAGCAGTACTTAAGTCTCTATGGCACAATTGCTAGGTTGTGGAAATGCTGCATGTGAATATACTCCTTGGTTTCCTGATGAAGGGACATTAGATGTAGGTTTTGGGGAGAAGAATAAAACAGAATGTCTAAAAGCTTATCTTCAGGGTGAAAAAAGCATTCTAATAAAAATTTGGACCACATGGATATAGGACTAGGTGTTTTCACTGTAATACATGGGGAGGATGAGAGCAAGAATGCTGAGGAAGAGATGACAGCTTCTTCACACGAGTATGAAACTTTGAAACAAATAAAAGGAACAAAGAAGGAGGTGGTCGTAGAATGGACAAGACAGAAAGTAAAAACTATTGTTGCAAACATTCAACCTAAAGTTCCTAGAGCATTTGTCCTCTAAAGATGAGGAATATATATAATGGTTTATATATGGAATATAAAATATGGTTTTAAAATCCTTTAAAAGACAAAGTATGAGGAGTCATTCTGGTGAAAATCAGTACATGGATTTATTAAAAGCTCTAAATAAAGGATCAGCTATTAAGATAAAAACATTGTATATTTAAAAGTTATTTCAACAGATACATAAACATTGCTTCTGATTCCACCCAAATGGAAGGGCAATTCTTAATTGTAAAACATGGAACCAGGGTATAAAAGCCTTTAAACAGTCTCAGAAAAGAGAAGATGGCTTTTCTATACCTGTATGGTCTCTATGTTCCCTTTTAGCTCAAGCTTCAAAGCCATTAAAAATTAAATCAGAAAAAATAAATAATAAAAAAACAGATACTGAAATATTTAGAACAAGAGAAAGATACAATAATGATGGTTATATGTCTTCTGCTGATGTCTTTTCTCAAACTTCACCTCCCTTTCCCAACTGTGAGGGTCCTGGAGAATTCCCACAAATGACCACCATCCAAGTATGCAATCAACAAGAATGTTTATTATCTCAAGAAAGATTCCAGTATACTGGGGCTGACCATCCCACACAAAGATAAAATGGCAACAACCCTAAGAGGAGCTCACAGGCTCCTTTTAAGCATAGCCAAGGGGCATTCCTAGGGCAGTTAGGTCACTTTAGATATGATTGGCTTAAGCAAGTGGAAATCATATTAGTTTGTTCTAATTGGCTAGTACTAGTTAGAGGATGGTCATGGTCACAGCCCATTTTGGGGCAGGCCTGCACAAGTCCCAGGCTTTGTCTTTGAGCTGCTGTGGAGGCTGGCTGCCCTAGTATGCACTGACTGTAGAGGCTGGCTCAGTGGCCCACATTGGTGAGTCCTATCTCCTTTGTCCCTGTGGTCAGGGGCACTAGTGACTAATTGCCTTTTGTTGGTGGCTCTTTTAGAAACTGCTTGCTCAGTCTCAGGAAACTGAAATTGAGGCCTGATTTCTGAGAGAAGATCAGCCTGTTAAGGCATCTGTTCCTTCCTCTCACCAACAATGCTAAAAGCTTCTTTTGAACAAAAGAAAACAAATATCTGTCAATTTAAGGATAGGGCCACAAACACGAACCAGTCAAATAAATATTCAAGCTTTGTTTTATACAAATATCGATAATGAATCTATAAGTTCTAAATCAGATGATAAAATCATGTCTGAAAGTCAATATAAAGAATTAATCACAAAAATTAAACTATTAGCTACTGATATGCACATTTATGAAAGAATCAAGGAAATAATATAAATATTTCTAGAGATATAATCAGGGGATGCCCTGCTGACATTTGAGTAGGCATCTTCCCATGCTGGGAGACCCTCTATTGTCAGTGTACTGCTTTGGATAAATGAGAGTATGATGGCCATTTGTATTTGTTCAGGTGAGAAGATGCCCAATCTCAACTCCCTCAAACCTGTACTCCTCTCCTTTTGTGTTTGTCTGTATGTTTAAATTTTGTTGCAGTTCTGTCAGCTCCTCCCATAAACTTGCTCAGTTTCTGTCCCTCTCATTGACTTGATGAAACCTGCTGTTTAAATCCCACAAAATCTCCTGTTTCTGAACTTTTTTTTTTGTTCTGTCTCTGCCTTGGTCTCTAACTCTGGTCTCTGAAACAGTTTTGTGGGGATTCAGATATGTTCTAGATATTGATGGTATCAAGTTGTGCTCTTCTACTTCATTAAAAAGATTGCTCTGGAATTGGATTACAGCTTAGCCTGTCATGACCCAAGAATGCTTGTTTATATAGTTTCCTCAAATCTCTGTCCTGGGTTAAAAGGGAATTTTACCCTATTATAAAAAAGAAAGAGCAAAACAAAATAGCTGAGGAAAAGATACTGTGTACTTTAAAACAACTAGAAAATAGACTACTTCCAATAAAAATTATTGTTGCTTATCTCACCCTCCTTTTCTTATACTATATAAAATATAATATAAATATATTAACTTATACATTTATATCATATAAATATAAAATATAAACTTACTTTTCTCAAGTTTTTTTAAGTTTGTTGCATATTGTTAAAAATTTGTAAAATATATAACAAAAGGTTAAATAAAAACTTCTTAGTCCTATTATACCCCCTGTGTATCATTGTATTTCTTATTTAAATTATGAAGGCAACAAAATCTTTGAAAAATTAACAAAAGTCAACACACAGCTTTAAGAAAATTACATGAAAAAATTAATAGTAGATATTCAGAAAACAAACTTAAATTTTTAAAATTAACAGATGTAGTTATTTATCCTACCATTAAGCATCAACCTCTTGATCAGACACTAACTTTATAAACTGATGCTTGTATATTTAAATTTGTTGGATATTCTGATATAAAAGATATTTCTAAAATTTAGATAACTCCTTTTTTATCTGTCCAAAATGCTACATTGACAGCTTGTCATTTTTTCAAACCTTTGAACATTTTTACAGATTTATTATATGTAGCATGTACTCTCCAAAATATTTACACTGTTTTTAAACCTTATGATATAAAATAATTTCTTTATTCTCACAGTTAAAACAACTGTTAATTCATTACATTAATCCACTATTAATTATGCATATCAGAGCACACTCTAGTCCCCCTAGCACTATGATCAATGCTAATCAGTTCATAGATTTTTATTGAACAATGCATATCAATTATGTCTTTGTATCTTTTATGTGAAGCTACTAAGTTTCCTGCAGGTACACATGCAAACTGGAGAGCCTTAAATTTTTTTTGTTTAACTCACATAATAAAACTTGTCAACCTTCTCATAGGCCTTGGTTGCCTTCTGGTAACAACTCCAGAGCTAATGTATCAAATCAGATATCATAAGTGGATGAAATATACATTAATTTTTTGGTAAATAGTAGTATTTACATCATTATATTTACATATTTCAACATCTAATGGGCCACTGTACTAAGTAATAAAAGGCTTCATCAGTTATATTACATTTTTTAAAAGGCTTTTAATGTCATGAGTACTCCTCAACAAATTGAATGGGTAATGATCCAGTTTATATGTCACAAAAATTTTTAAAATCCAAGTCTAGAATATTAACATTTATTTGAAAACTCTACAAATATGCAATTTAAAACTACCTATTGTTTTGTATATACACAAGCAGTCATTAATTTGCCATGTTTTAGAATGTATGAAGTAACACCATATTACTGTAAAAATGGGAGTATTTGGTAAAAGAAGAAACTTCAGAGCATCTGTATATGGCTTCAGGAGGGAACCATGCATAGCTCTGCTCTGTCATGTATTTATATTGCTATTACTTGGCCATGCAGTATCAGAAATCATGCTTTAACCCAGAAATAATCTCACATTTTATACCATGCTTTTGTCCAACAGTTTCCATGTCAACTGAAAACAAGAAAAGGCTCAAAAAGGCCTATTCAGTAACTAGCTACAGAATAGTTTTTCTATCACAATATAAAGACAAAACAGTGTGTTTACACCTGAATGCCTACCTGAACTCACGTGACATTCAAATCTAGGGAAAATATCAGGATGTTGGGGCAGGATAGTTGAGGAAGGTATCCAGAATGCCCCCTTGGCGGCTTGCAGTGTTTGGTTACAGATGAAGGGCACAGGAGGGAAGAAGCTGGGCTACATGGTGTATAAGCTGCACCAGCACTGTGAGTGTACATTAAACTCTATTCAACATACATTTAACATCTCTGCCTTTCAAGTTATGTATTGTACTTAACAAAATTAAAAAAAAAATACCCAATCTAAATTTTGAAATAAAATATTAAAAAGGAAATCATACCCCACACAATTCCAAAACTAACACATAGTTAAAAGAAGAAAAGATAAAAAAAAGGTTAAAGCTTGACTAGGGGAGTGTGATAAACTGTAAAATGGGCAGAAATAAAGAAGGAACAATAAAGTAAATCTTTCTGCTGAGGAAGCAGGTCTGAACTCTACTGACAAGTATTCTTTGTGGCTCAGAAAAAACTTTGTGTCAGAGGAGAGGCACCAGGCCCCTGATGTCTTATTCCCACTGGGCCTGGCAGTTTGTTGCACTCCATTGCACCCACCAGGGGATTTGCATATCGCTTTGTTGGAAGGCAAGTCTGAGATTAAAGTCAGGCTGAAATTGCCTGAAATGTCCAAGTTATTTCCAGTTCAACTCAGAATGAGGTGCCTTTCCTCAGAATGAGGAAAATGTTGGGCTTTGCTATAAATTATAACAAAGATAAAAGGGAGAGAGGTGGAGATTACACTTAGAGGGCACTTATCTTTTATAAATACTTACTCTTTTAGAAAATTGATGTTGTGGGGTATGAGCTAAAAGAAAATATAGCAAAGAATAACGAACAGAAACTCCTAATTATGTAAATGACCTTGTAATTTTTCCTTTGTTTCAGGTATCAGTTGAGATGTCATAATGTCCCAGACTCTACTTTCCATTCCTGCACCAACTTTGAGAGCCAGTTTCTGTCTCCTGGAGATCTAGTCAGAGTCTTGTATATAGCAATGGAATCAACTATTTCCTTTGGTTCCTGCAGAATCCAAGACATAGTATACTGGACCTGATCTATAGAGTTTCCAATAGATTTTCTCAGGTACCAGGTAGGTTAAGTGGCAATGAATCAGAAACAGATTTCATGAAAAAAAAAAAAAAAAAAACTCTGCAGGGTGGAGCCTGGGGACTTGGGAGTTCATTACTGCATGTAGTTTACAGATCTTCCTCCCACAGTGATAAAGTTCTAAACACAAAACTTTTGGTGGTCCAGCTACCATATGCACTTCTTGTGTAAGATGCAAATCAATATATTCTATTTAATTCCAAAATGTACAAGAGATAAATCAATCTGTTGTTCATTTACTCTGGGTTATTTCTTGAATAAGATGTGAACATTGCTTGTCATTGATCTGATAGCTTAGCAAAATTCAGGTTTTATTTTCATCAAATTACTTCCAGTGCTCACAGGCCATTGCTATTGCTTGTCTTGGAGAGTCTCTCATTCATTTGAATCATTTATTCATTCACTAAAGCATTGATTAAACACAGGACCAATTTTAGGAATTTTTCCTATGATGGAGAAAATAAAAAAGATAATATATGATACATTTTGGATGTTGTACATGCTTTAAAGGCCCATTTGTTAAAGACCTTGTCTCCACAGCAACTAATTTAGGAAAATGTGATTTTTAGATCTTTAAACTATTGGGGCTTATCTCCAAAAGGGATTGTTGGAATTCTACCCACATCCTATCATGTGCTTCAAGACCAAGAAATATGCCATTTAGTTCTGCCCCATGTAAATGGGATTGCTCTATGATTTCAGGAACAGGTCTCACTACACAATTTTTTAAGCCTAATCGTATATATGTCATATGCCAGCATTTTAGCAAAATTATGGAGGTTTTTTTCCAGAAGAAAACTGGTGTCTTCTAAAATCCCAATCAGTCTTACATGTCTTTCACCTCAACTTCTTCCTTCTCCTGTCCCTCTTTTGTGACTTCTGCACTCTGGAGTACTGTTTATCTCTCTTAATATTACATACAATGTTTTTTTTTTTCTTTTATAGTTCTCATCGCTGGAAAGATGGCTTAAAGGTAAAAAACAATTGCTGCTCCTGCAGAGGACCAAGGCTCAGCTCCCATTATCCACATGGTGGCACAACCACCTATAATGCCAGTTCAAGGGAATCCAACATGCTCTGCTGGTATCTCTGGGCACCAGGCACACAGATGATGTGTATGCTTACATACAGGTGAAACACCCATGTGCATAAAATGAAAATGAACAGATCTTTAAAATGTAGGTCTCTGCACCTGTAACTTCAGCATATGCTTTCTGAGGCACCTTTCTTCAGGCTCCATCTCCTCCATTTATTCCTCTGAGATCTCATCAGGTATGCTGAGAGGTGTTGCTTTCCTTAAATTCCATCTTTCAAAAACCCTTGATTAATTTTTTTCCAGTTCCCTACTAAAACTTCAGGACCTTACCACCATTGCGCACCTTGCTTTCTCTAGTCTTCAGAGGCCAGTGAAGGGTGGACAGTGCTAATCCACCCTCTTCTATTTGTCCTTCACTTTGACTGAGCAAAGCTGGATGATTTTCATGTTCTTATGTTTCCTGGTCTCCTGTATGCATGGAATGGGATACATGGATGAATGCTTCTTCTCTCAGATATTCAGCTTATAACAACTGACTAACTACAAATAAAATTAAATACAAAATAAAATTGTTTTTTATGCCTGTCTATTTTGCATATATTTCACGAAGAAAGAAATATTTTAATTTTGAAAACTGCTACATCCTAAAGCCTTAGCAAATTGGTTCATTGGAAATCCTAACTTCCCAATCAATGTATAGATTGTGTGAATAACTTACTGTCATTTGTCCACTGAAGTGGTAGTATAAGAACTTTGGGCATAAAATGAATTTTAGTATTATTGTGATGTATTTCTTCATGTGAAGGCAAAATCCACACCTTACATTGACACTCTAGTCTTCTGCTCATGACTATGGGTGATACAGCTGGTATTATGTTTAGAAATGTAAAAGTATGCTGTCCAGGACACACTGGGCAATAATAAGTATTGGTTGTCTCCACACTTCTCATCATGAGGGAAAAGTTTTCTGGAAAACTGCCACTGAGATGTTTGTGAACTTGATCCCTGGATTTCCCAGGAAAAAAATCACAGTAAACATTGGTCTCCAAATTTCGATGACACAAACAGCCAACAAATGAGGTTACTAGTTCACCTTAGTGACTAAATGAGTATTTGTGACATCACTTATAGAGGTATGGAAAAGTTGCTATCCTCAGATTCACAGACTTGGCACAGTTTTCACACTAAACTCCTATTTTGTATAGTTTAAGGTCGATAACATAATTAAAGTAAACCTACTTTTTACTTTTACTACCTAGAGTCAGAGCAACAGAGTACCTGCAGGGTGGCATAACAGACTTGTGGGAAGCCCTATATTCATGGTGACTCAGTCCCAGTTCATATCAGGGGTGTTACTAACCTTGTAACCTGCTATCACTCTGGGAGGAATGGCTTTGTCTGGCTGAAGTCCCTATTGCAGAACAATTCAGTGGTGGTCTGGCACAAGGTGGGATTACTTTTTGATTTGAGTACAATTCTTACTACACAATTCCTGGTGCCTGGTTGGAGATGCCATAATTGAGACCTTTAGAAGAGTGGCTTGCGATCTACTTCTAAAAAGGAAACCTGGTATTATTTTTGAAGTTGGTGGTGATCCTGCTCCCATTATAGGTAACCTTCATGGCTAGAAACTGTACAAGAACACTGTGATAAGTTAGAAAATGCAATAAAAATTAAAAAAGTCAATATATCCTCTGGATGATTATTTTATAAGCAGCTGAGCGACCACATGGCTGGGCAGGACACAGAAAAACTTCCAGCTACAATTTGGCAAACCAATGTGGGACTCTTGAACTTCCATAAGGCTTAAAAGAGTTTTAAAAGGGCTTAAAAACACACAATAAAAGAGCCAAAAACAGCTTTCTGCTTCATGTCTCATGTGGGCTGAGATATAGAGATGCCAAGGTACAGAGATGCTGTGGCATGCGGACTTGAGCTACAGCATGGCAGGTTCATGATGTATGGGTTTGAGTACAGCATGGTGGAGTCTTGCCACTGTAAACAGTGGCATCTGCAAGTGGAGCAGCATGGTGTGTGGTGGATATAGCTTTTGCTAGTAAAAAAAAGAGGTTTTGTGTCTACACACTGCTAGATGGAAGCATAGACCCACTACTTCACAGAGCGATGAACATGGTTCCCCCAGAGCTGGCGGTAAACTTAGTTCTGCCACATTGGAAAGCTGAGGTGTGCAGAGCCAGCAGCCAAAGCTGCCATTTCAGTCCTAGTCTTGCTGCAGTTTAAAGCAATAGATTCAAAATAAAACAGATTCAGATTAAATAAACCTATGAATGGTTTACGATGTTACAATTGACATAGGCTTAGAAGAGAGAGGAAAAGGAATATATAAAGAATATATATAATATATATATATATTATATATATATATATATAAAAGAAGAGAAGAGAGAGAGAGAGAAAGTTTTAAAAAATAGTCTTTAAAGAAAAAGTAAAATTAATTAAAAAAAATAAGCCACATAAAAATGGAAATTACACAGACAGTCTGAATTATATTGTCTTTGGCATTTTTAACTGCAGAAAGACATTTAAATATGAAGGCTGCTCAGTTAACTCAATATGTTCATTTTAAAGGTATCTTGACTTCAAAATTTGGAATTGGATCTAAAAATATGTTGCTTTGGAAAGGAGCTCTTCTTTTGTTTCCACAGTAAGCCAGAGGCTATGGATTTGTTTCACATTAAGATACATCATATTTGACCAGCCAAGACCCCCTGAAAGGTCTCTGATGACACCATGACCCAGATAATCCAACATCCAAAAAGAGCTTCAAGGCAACTGGTTCAGAGAATATAGCCTCACGAATATTCCAGTCAGGACTTAACTAAAATTCTTAATTTTCTCAGGATCCCCATAAGAATACAGGCCCCCCATCAGCATGAAGTAGCCAAGAACATTATGCCCAAATTTCTAAAAAAAATGGATTATGGATGTTTGTCTTTGTTTAGGTTGTTGGGTACAAATTGTTTTTTGTCATAGTCAAACTCTCTTAAAAAAAGAGAGGGGGATGTGATATAGAAATATAGGATATAGATATGATAAGATAAAAGGGTTGATTATTGAATCTGCTTTTAAAGAGCAACAACTTGTTTAGAAATGTTTTACATTGCTATGGATTTTAGTTTATTGATATAAATTTAAGGTTAATTTTGTTATACTGTATGTATATTTCTACCCTTGTTTAAAGTATTTTGTTTGTTCAACTCATTTGAAATTATAGTGTATAGTTGAGAAACACAGATTAATAATTATTCATCTATGATAACTAAACTTATGGTCATCTTAGTTAAGTTTTCTAGGTATACATAGATATATTTCAATTAAGTAGGCAATCTTCAAACACTTCAAAGACCTACAGAATATAGCGTTTAAAATGTTTTAAAAACTTATACTTTTCTGGAAAATGAGACATGTCTGCTCCTGGCAGCACCAATTACTTCAAGGAGAATGATGGACATTGATTAAACTCATAATAGTGTTTATATTCTTTGTGGCAAAAGTTAGCCACTAAGCTAAAAAAAATGTCATTGGGTTGACTGATTGACAATATGTTGTATAAACTGGACATGCAGGACCTACAGGAAAGTGACCACTGAACTTTGCAAGGCAAGATGATCCTTCAGGTTTCTGCTTCACAGAAAAAACTTCCAGGCATTCTATAGGACATAAGAAAAAGTGACTGAGAGACTAGGCCTATGGGCTAAAGTTGGACACCCCAATGTTGTAGAGGAACTTTGGATGACTGTCTTGGCAGGCACTTGTCTCTGTCATTTCCAGAATTTTAGAAGTTGCTTAAATTCATTTCCTGTTTACTTAGGTAATATTATATCCTTCTGAGGTCTTTGATGTAGTTGAAGACTAGATAGTTATAATTTTCCTTGGTTATGATAAAAATAAATTAGATATGAAGCTTTAGACTCATAAATATAGGATATATAGAACTTTTTCTTTAATTTTGCCAAATATAAATAGACTAGATATTGTAACTGTAATTATTGCTTGATAACTGTTCTATTATTTATAATTTTACTATGCTAAAGTTAAAACCTTCCTTTTTATTAGATAGAAAAGAGGAGGTGCTACAGGATGTTCTGTAGGCTATGAATATGTGTCGCTCTGATTGGTTGATAAATAAAATGTTGACTGGCCAGTAGCCAGGCAGGAAGTATAGTCAGGATAACCAGGATAAGAGAATTCTGGGAAGAGGAAGACTGACTCTGGAGTTGCCAGCCAGACACAGAGGAAACAATATGACAAGGCAGAACTGATAAAAGGTACCAAGCCATGTGGCTAAACATGGATAAGAATTGTGGGTTAATTTAATTGTAAGAGCTAGTCAATAATAAGCCTGAGCTAATGGCCAAGCAGTTAAAATTAATATAAGCCTCTGAATGATTATTTTGTAAGAAGATTGCAGGAGTGCAGGGGCTTGGCGGGACCCAGGAAAAACTTCTGACTCCAAGGAGAGACATATTCTATTCCAGGATTTACTAATATGTCCTGGGAAATGCTGTTAACAAAAGCACCTGGTTCCTAAATAAGATGAAATTTCAGATGAGTTTTTTCTGTGCCCAATACACATACATTCGAGTAACTGGAAACCAGGTTATGTTATCACTCATTTTCATATCTATACTAACATGAAGTTGTTATTTAAAAGATATTTTAAGAGATATGACTATATATATATACATATATATAATCAAATTGAAAAAGAAGAATTCTTAGGTGAAGAATCAGTTTTCCTTGGATACAGAGTCTTTTATCACACCAATAATATGACGATGGAATCCTCTGCTATCCCTAGGCATGTTCTACACGAGGTAGCCTGGAGAAGATTTGTATTCCACACTCATTCTCATTCCATTTGAAGAGGAACAGAGAGCACAGAGCTGAGGTGAAGATCTGTTGCTTGAAAAGGTCTAATCCACTCATGACAATCTCTTGGGCCTGTGAGAAGCCAACAGTAGATTTGGTGTGTGGAATCCCTGGGGGCTACTAGGCAAAACAGATTCAGTTAGAAGTCGAAGTACAAGATTATTCAGAAAGACACATTCTGTTTTCATTCTTTTCCATAAGTTATGTTTTTTTGATTGTTCAGTGCACATGTCATTTTTCCATGATGCATCTGATTGTTATTACATGCATAGTAGCATATGTATATGCATAAAATAGTAAATAGGAGGTTTGGATAAAAAGAAATGTTATTTTAAGGACACTGCTTATTACACAATTTCAGTTGTAAGCTGGATTGTTAGACTGCTGCTACTACATTATGTCTTTTCATGTAAATTTGCCATGCTAGAGGGTACTATAAAACCATGGGTTAGAATAAACTGGTGGCTTTCTTTGGAGATTGATGTAAATGCAGTTTGATGAAGTTGTGGTTCTGGTTGATATCTATTTAGTTTGGAAAAGAATATGTCTGTAACTCTCAAATGTTGCTGTTAACAGGATGCCATAAAGATGAGGCCTCTTGTTTTCTTATCACATTAACTCCATCTATACATTTTCTTTTTCCTTTGCAGGAAAAAGCTACTAAAACACCTTGAGTGAAACTTAACCCTGCTTCCACTGCAGAAATATTGGGATATTTTGTCACATATTTACTGAATAAGCCTAATTTTAATTCTGTGATCAAACTGCAGTATTTGATAAGTCACTTTCAGTCAAACTCTTGACCATATTGCACCCTCTGAGGGGGAAGCAGCTGAGTCCTGAGAAGGTGAAAGATTGTGAGAGAATGAGAGGTCCCAGACACACTGCCATTCCACTTGAGCTGGCTCTCTCTCTTTGAGAAGCACACAGAAATGCTGGAGACTGGGTGACAGCTATTTCTCCATTTATGTGATGGAGGGAAAGGTCAAAAGAGCAGTGAGCAGAAAACAAGATTCCGGTGTATCTTTATACCACACACTATGCAAAGAAGAAAGGGACAATAAAGAAGTAGAAAAGGAGAATAGGAATCAAAGAAAGAAGGAAGAGAGGAAGGAAAAGTTCTCTTTCTAAACTAAAATATCCATGAGGAAAAACATGCTGAGATTGAGCTTAGAGCCTCCCTTCTTTCTGACCCATGACACCAGGGAGCAACAAGTTAAGAGTTTGCACCAACAAATCCGTCTTGTTGTCTGGTCTCTGACTACAAACTTCTCTTTTCTAAGTATTTTATCTTAAAAGCAAGTTTGAGCCATCTGTGGTTTCTGACAAGTAAATAGGCAAACAGCAGGGTGTAGGTGAGGATGTTTTTGGCTCATAAACATGTGTCCTTTTGCTTACTTGTAATTATTTAAATTGCTAAAGAGCAGAAATTTTGGTGTCTTTTTCTCTACAGTGTTGCCCTCTTTACTGGTTTAGAGCATACCCACATGCTTTTGTTTTGTTTTGTTTTCATAGCTAGGCTTGATCGAAATGGATGACAGATTCTACACTTCAGTGTGTTGTGGGAACTTTCTTCTCAAAGTTCATCTGAGGATGACTGGAATGTACATCAGAAAACCTGTGACCCCAGATTTGCCACCCTATTTTTCTGAGAGCTGCTTACTTAAGGCTTTGCTTATCTGCCCCTGTCCAATCACATGACCCTGGGCACATAAAAAACCAGTATGCTTTTTCCAATATTGGTCTCAACAATTCTTGCTCATACAAACCCTCTTCTTTTTGCCAATTGGACTCCTGGAGCTCCACCTGGGGCCTGGCTGTGGATCCCTGCATCCGGTTCCCTCAGTCATTGGATGAGATTTCTAGCACGACAATTAGGGAATTTGGCCATCCTATTACCAAAGTTGGGAGGCATCCAGGCAGTGGGACCAGGGCCTGTCCTCAGTGCATGAGCTGGCTGTTTGGAACCTGGGGTTTATACAGGGACACTTAGTTCAGCCTGAGAGGAGGGGACTGGACCTGCCTGAACTGAATCTACCAGGTTGAAATCAATCCCGAGTGGAGTCTTTGCCCTGGAGGAGATGGGAATGGGGGGTGGGGTGGGCTGGAGGGCAGGCAGGGGGTGGGAGGGGGAAGAACAAGGGATTCAGTGGCTGATATGTAAAATTAAATTAAATTATAAAATAAAATTTAAAAAAACAGTATGCCAGTGGGTTATCTGACACTCAGTTATTTTCAGAGATATTACCACAGAAGTCACATGCTGAGAAAAACTCATTTCTAAAAAGAAACATAAATATTGATTTTGTAGCATCTATCATGAATCTAATATTCTGCCTCATGGTTATTTTAGGAGGGTCTTGAGCTTCTGATCCTCCTGAGCCAGGGTTGTTGTTATAAACAGGTGTGAGCATCTGGGAGTAACTTTTCTCCCACGATGAAGACTGTGAATTTTCTTGGTCATCAGCTTCCGGAGGCTGTGTCAATGAAATGTGCTCAGGCCAGTCTCATAGTAGCAGTCAGATGCATTGAGACATTTCTGGAGGCTAAGTAGATCAAGAGCCTGGGGAACACTCTCTCTCTCTCTCTCTCTCTCTCTCTCTCTCTCTCTCTCTCCAAATTTAACTTTTTACTGATGCTTTGTGGATTTCAAACTATGCATCTTGATCCCACCCCACTCATCTCCCCACCCCTTCCTACCTGCCGTCTACCCCTGTAAATGCACCCCTTCCCTTGATAAAACAAGATAAAATTTAAGAGGAAAGAGGAAAGAAAGATCTCATTGTGGAAGCTATAGTGTGACACAGTGAGTCACACAGTCCTTTAGCCCATATATATTGTTACTTGCAAGTGTTGATTGTATTAAGTCATTGACCTGGTTTAAGGTCTCTGGTTTTTGCTACATCATCAATACTGGGCCCTCACTTAAGCTCTTCTTGGATATCCTGTTGCTGTCCTGTGTCATGGAGATTCTGTAACTTGGGGTCTAAAGGACCAGGCTTTTCACATGTGCCAGGAGATCATAGATGGGGTAGATAATGGGATGGGCCAACTCATAGCTCAATGGTAGTGGTAGTAAGAACAGGCCCAGAACCTTTCCTAGACAGTACAGTGGAGCTGACCTTACTGACAGATGGGGGCAAGCTGGCCACAAGGATGTGAACATGAGTTATCTGGTCCTACCCCTCATCTGCTATATAGTGGTGTGAACAAGGGGGAGATGTCCTCCCCTACCCTGCCTCTCACTACCTGTAGCATATGGGAGAGATGGCTCTGAGTCAGAAGAACTATGGGAGAGCTGGCTCTGAGTCAGAACTGGTAAGCTGACCTAGCCTCTCACTGGCTGGAGCATTCAGGAATGTAGGTCTTGCATCTCATATGGGCAGCTCAGTAAAGTTGATCCTGTTGGTGATGATTTGGTGAGCTGACCCTGAGGGCATAAATGTGAGAGAACTAGCCCCATTTCTCATCTGTCATGCAATGTGGTCAGGGAAGAGATGACCAAAACTTGCCTCTCCTCAACTCTTGCTGCCTACAGCATTCAGAGGAGCAAGCCCTACTCTTCAACTGGGCACCATAGTAGTTTCAACCCTGCTGGTGAGGGCACAGGTGAACTTATTTGTCTTATTTACAGTGTTAGAGTGCTTTTCAGCACTAAATATGGTGACATTGACTGAACAAATGTGTGTTAGTATTGCCCCTTGCTGGAAGATGGTTAATGTTTCACAGATACTATATCTTACAATGGGAATACATCATGTAAAATAATGTGGATCAGAAATAGCATAAGCCAAGAATTCACTTGACACACATATGGAGCTTCTCTCCTGGTCCCACCAAGCCCCCGCAGTCCTACAACTCACGTATAAAATGATCACTCAGACACTTATTTTACTTATAAACTGTATGGTCGTGGCAGGTTTTCAGTTATCTACTTTTGTATCTTAAATTAACCCATTTCTATTAATCTATAAGTTGCCATGTGGCTCGTGACTTACCTTACATCTTGCTTGTCATGGAGGCAGCTGGCAGGTCTTTCCGCCTCTGACTTCACTTATCTTCTCTGCCCCAATTATCTTCTCTTTTTCCCACCTATACTTCCTGCCTGGCTACTGGTCAATCAGTGTTTTATTTATTACCCAATCAAAGCAACACACACAACATACAGAACATCCATAGCAAAACATTGCAGAATATCTCATGCAGCTCATTATATACAGTACCCTGCAATGTACCACAGTTTTCACCTATGGATTGCTGCCACTGCTCAGCAGCAAGGATGGACATTTACAATTTGAAATAAGGTTTCTATTGAGCATGTAAACTTTCAGAAGACAATAAAGAAAAGTTCCGTGGAACCATTTTAAGTAGTATCATAAGACATTGAGAGCTGTGTATATGTGTTTACAAAGAAATGTGTGCCCCTAAAATACAAATTTTAAAAGTTTGATCAAACAGTTTCCTATTTCATACTATAATGTGTAGGACTAATTATGAGTGAATGTGTAACTATTAAAAACATCACTGTAAAAATAATAATTTTATTAATGCAGTAGAAATGCGAGGTTTTGGCTTCTTGGCAAACTTCACTAAAAAGGCAAAGGGAATGAACACAAGAAAAATGTAACATTCACATAAAAAGTTAAGACATAAGTCAATTAGCATACAACTTTATAATTATTTCTCTGTTAAATATATCAGATACTATCAAATTAAACACACCCATGAAGTATGCATCTTTATCTGTTGCATTACTCTGAGTCCATCAAATATAAATATTTCCTTGAAAACATCATTATGAGAAGGTGTAAAATTCCTGTGAGATAAGGGACAAAGTGGGGAGGAACAAAAAATGAATTTAAAGTCTCTTTAGCTTGTAAACTTCCAAGGAGAATGGCTAGAATTGTCTTTTAAAATGCTTTTGGGTTATTCCAGCTGAGTGAGGTGATGGGGTTGGACGACGTGCATGCACCTGAAATCTGATCTACAGAGGACAATTGAAATAAAAATGTACTGATGTTCTGGCCCCCAGACAATCATAGTTGAATTCCACACATTAGTTGCAACACCAGTATGACCATCATGGTCAATTGTCAGTGAGACCCTAGAGTCACCAGGCTACACAGTGCACTTGATGAAGGCACAGCTTGTTACTCTTACTGATAAATTGGTCAAGACACTGGGGAACAAACAGAAACATTAGAATCAAAGTATTCAATTGTAGATCCTCATTTTATACAGATTTGATATTCTTTCTCTATATATGACATGGAAATTACCTTAGGAGGTAACAGACACTGTCCTGAAGATGGATAAAGAAGTTGATGTACAGGTGTGGTTGGGATCTTCTCACCCTAATAGTGAGGAATACATCATGTACCATTCATGTAGGGTCATGCATTGAGCAGTAGCTATACATACTTAACATAGAACGTGTGTAGAACTGGTTAAAACCATGGCCTTCCACCTCACATCTCCAGGCATGTTCCACTATACCATCACTAGCATGTTGTCATGGAGTGCAGCGTAGAGCAGTCAATATGTGCTTACTCATCTTCCTTCCTTATAAGAAGTAATCCTTGAGATTCTAGGCAGATCCAACAATATGTCTACTCACATCCAGTATTTGTAGAATTCTTGATGTGTTATATAGCTAATCATGCTCTATATTAATAAATAATGCAAAACATTACTAAATGTCAAAAAGGAAAGTAGAATATAGATGTCCCAAACCATGATAGTTATTCAGTTCTGGGGTATGAAAAGAACTGCAGTTTTAAATAAAATTTATCTCTGAGTGACAAACATAGGGCGTAAACATAGAAAGAGATGGGCTTTGGTTGCTTATTACACTAAGAATGCTCCTTTCCTGGGACCCTGATTCATATGAATCCTGTCCTCATGTCAAATGTCTTGATCATCTACCTTTAACATTCAATATCATAACACTTGGGTTGAAACATCATAGTGACTCTACTCTGGACACAGCTCCAGAATGTACATCCTTCACATTCATTCCTATATATTTATCCCTTCTCCTTACTTGATTTCCACTGAATTAAATACAACCATGAAAAAGTATGCTGTTCTTGTTCTTGGATCTAGTGCAGAGTTGGTAATAGTAGCATATAATAGAGAATATAGACCAAAGAAGCGTGAAATTAGCATTTTTAATGGGGATCTCCAGTTTTGAAAATTGAGGATTATGTAAAGAGAGGACATATTAGGGATAGTATCCTGAGATATCTAAAGAATACCACTAAATATGTACAATGCAAACTGAACTAAGAAGGAAGCTCAGGGAACTGAGAAGATTTCTGACATTGGACAGCTTTGATGAAATTAGTTTGGCAGAGTACTGATGGATGAAGGAATAGGAGGTTGCTTAGGAGGAGATGAAAGATACTCCCATTTCATATAGTCATGACTCAGAAAGGATTTTAAATATTCTTCCTGCTCATTTCAAGATCTTCAGGGTATCAGAGCAATGAGCATTTTGTGATCAATGACATCAACAGTCAAAAATGAAATGAATGAAATAGATACAAGCCATGAAAGAGGGTATAAAGTTGTTTATTTTTCTAATTCTGTCATGTATTTTTTGAATTTTCTTGATAGAAAAGTTCATAAAATACATTTGAAAACATAAAATCTAATGTGAATATCCACAGCTTCTATTCTTAATGTATAAAAGGTCATTGAGTTGTACTGACTTTGTTTCTGGTTAATTTTGGTGTATTATAGTTATTTATCTGCAAAATTTTTATGATAAAGTTTATAGTTTTATATTTAAAAAACAACTTAATGGATAGTTAAAGCTTCTTTAAATTTCTGGGAATATTTCAGATCAGTTACTACCCTTAATGTGAATATATGACAGAAAAACATAGAGTAAAAGGAAGTGATAAAAACAACAAAGCCCTTACAAATTCCTATGCTGATATTGTTCTTTGACCCACAGTAAAAACTTGCTATCTGAAGGCAAATCTATTCTATCCCTCTGACATGAAACCTGGGGACTGACTCTAGTGCTTATGCTGAGTCCCTTAGATGAGTCCAGGCAACCCTGCAACTAGCCTCAGTCCTGTACATCCCTGCTGATTTGCATGTGGCCAGAGCACGCCCACTCCTCTGAGAAGTTATTCAGTGTTTGTACCCATCATGTTCAGAAGTCATTCTCAGTGAGGATACAGCATGGACATGAAGATGCTTCCTAAGCTCCTAGGGCTGCTGCTGCTCTGGTTTTCAGGTAATGAAGACAAAAAGGGAGAATTGTGTAGCCAGTTTTGTGAAGCTGCCTGGCTTTTCATGGAAGTTAACTTACAATATGGTTAACACTGTATCATTGTTTTATGTTTCCAACCTCAGGTGTGAGATGTAATATCCAGATGACACAATCTCCAACAACTCTGTCTGCATCTCTTGGAGACAGAGTCACCATCACCTGCCGTGCGGGTCAAAACGTTAATAGTTGGTTAGCTTGGTACCAGCAGAAACCAGGGAATGCTCCTAAACTATTAATCTATAAGGCATCCAGTCTGCAAACAGGAGTCCCATCAAGATTCAGTGGCAGTGGATCTGGGACAGATTTTACTCTCACCATCAGTAGTCTGCAGCCTGAAGACATTGCCACTTACTACTGTCTACAGCATCAGAGCTGTTGACACAGTGATACAAGTCATAACAAAAACCTCCCTATGGTGCAGGGAGTAAGACTGAGCTGGGCTAACCGCTCCCTCTAGTGCCTGCTCCTCTCATTATTTTGTTTTCAGTTCTGATGAGTTTTGAAGGTCATTGGGAGGGCTGAGGACTGTCAGTGGGGCCCCTCTGCTTCTAACTTTCCTCCTCTTAGGTACAAGAGCACAGAAATGAAAGAATATCTCACATTTGCTTAAGAGCAGTTTCTTTTATGTTTGAGCAATCCTGGCTATGCTCGCCTTGCAATGCACACAGCCAAATCGCCCTCTAATGAGACCCCATGAAAGATTATTTTAATTCAGGAAACCATTTTCTGGACGGATACATCTGTGTGGCTTGTGATGTGCTATGTTTTCATGCTGCAATGTGTACTAAAGCTTGCTTTATAAATACTGTTTAACAAGCTTTAGGTAATATTATGGTAGGAACTAAAGACATTAGTTGTATGTGCCCAAGCTGGAGGAGGTAGTTCAATGGGAGGAGGCAGAAATTGGTATAAGATATCGCTAGCTATTTCAACTCCAGCTCTTGCTTTTACACCCAGCATGGCATTAGCAGAGTGACTCTAAATGCCTTTCCTCCTGTTACATGCTGAAACCTCTGAAATCTTGGACAAAAATACAAAAAATCTTTCTTTTTTTATTTTTTATTAAGAAAAAAATTTTATTCATTTTTACATACCCCTCTTCCCCCAGCTCCTCCAGCCTCCCTCTCTCAAAACCCCTCCATTCCCTCCTACAAGAAGGTAAGGCCTCCCATGAGGAGGTACATTTAGTAGAGGCAAGTCCAAGCCCCTCCCTCTGCCTCAAGGCTGTGTGAGGTGTCCCATGACAGGTAGTGGGCTCCAAAAAGCCTGCTCATGCACCAGGGATGAATTCTACTCCTGCTGCCAGGGGACCCTTTCAGCAGATCAAGCTACATAACTGTCTTGTTGTACAGAGTACCTAGCCCAGTCCTATGCAGGCTCCAGAGCTGTTAATCCAAATTTTATGAGTTCCCACTAGTTTGGTTTTTTTCATCTCTACAGGTTTTGCCATCATGATCTTGATGCCCTTGCTCATAGCAGCCCTCTTCTCTCTTCAACTGGACTCTTGGAGCTTGGTCTGGTGTTTGGCTGTGGCTTTCTGCATATGCTTCCATCTGTTACTGGAGAAAGGCTCTATGATGACAGTTAGGGTATTTAACAATCTGATCACTGGGGTAAGCCAGTTCATCATACAAAAATCAGTCAACATAATACATCATATAAACAAATTGAAAGAAAAACACAACATGGTCATTTCATTAGACACTGCAAAAGCCCTTGACAAAATCCAACATCCCTTCATGATAAAAGTCTTGGAGAGATAAAGAATACAAGGAACATACCTAAACATAATAAAGGCAATTTACAGCAAACCAACATCCAGCATCAGATTGAATGAAGAGATACTCAAAGAGATTCCACTAAAATCAGAAACAAGACAAGGCTGTTCACTCTCCCCATACTTATTCAATATAGTACTTGACGTTCTAGCTAGAGCAATAAGATAACAAAAAGAGATCAAGTGGATACAAATTGAAAAGGAAGAAGGACAACTTTCACTATTTGCAGATGGTATGATGGTATACATTAATGACCAAAAAAATTCTACCAGGGAACTCCTCCAGCTGATAAACACCTTCAGCAATGTGGCAGGATACAAGATTAACTAAAAAAAATCAGTAGCCCTTCTATATACAAATGATAAATGGCCTGAGAAAGAAATTAGAGAAGCATCACCATTTACAATAGGCACAAATAATATAAAATACCTTGGGGTAACTCTAACTAAGCAAGTGAAAGACTTGTGTTATAAGTCTCTGAAGAAAGACATTGAAAAAGATACCAGAAAATGGAAAGATCTACCCTGCTTATGGGTAGATAGGATTAACATAGTAAAATTGGCAATCTTACCAAAAGCAAAATACAGATTCAATGCAAAATCTTTTCTTTTTAAGTTATTTCTCTCAGGTATTTTCATCATGGCAATGCAAAAATCAATAACACTAGGGTTCTGTTATTTAAAAGAAGTTCGTATTACAAACTAGATGCCCTTCAACTGAAGAATGGATAAATAAAATGTGGTACATATACACAATGGAATACTACTCAGCAGAGAAAAACAATGACATCATGTGGTTTGCAGGCAAATGGATGGATCTAGAAAAAATCATCCTGAGTGAGGTAACCCAGCTCAGAAAGACAAACATGGTATGTACTCACTCATAGGAGGATACTAGATGTGGAACAAGGATGACTGGACTGCTACTCACATCACCAGGGATGCTACCTGGAAAACAGGACCCCAAGAAAGACACAGGGATTGCCCAATGATGGAGAAATGGATGAGATCTACATGAACAGCCTGGATATGAGTGGGGGTAATGAAGTGCGAGGGTCAAGGGAAAGACAGCCTGTGGGAGCGGGAGATCACAGCTGGATCAAGAACAGAGAGGGAGAACAAGGAATAGAAGACCATGGTAAATGAAGACCACATGAGAATAGGAAGAAGCAAAGTGCTAGAGAGGCCCACAGAAATCCACAAAGATACCCCCATAATAGACTGCAATGGTTGAGAGACAGCCTGAACTGACCTACTTGGTGTTGGGATGACCAAACACTCTATTTGTCATGCTAGAAACCCCATCCAACTACTGAGGGATCTGGATGCAGAGATCCACAGCTAGGCCCCGGGTGGATCTCCAGGAGTCTAATTAGCAGAAAGAGGAGGGTTTATATGAGCAAGAATTGTTGAAACTAAGGTTGGATAAAGCACAGGGACAAATAGCCAAAGGAATGGAAACACATGAACTCTGAAACAATGGCTGAGGGCCCCCAACTGGATCAGGCCCTCTGAATGGGTGAGACAGTTGATTGGCTTGATCAGTTTGGGAGGCATCCAGGCAGTGGGAACGGGTCCTGTGCTCATTGCATGAGTTGGCTGTTTGAAACCTGGGGCTTATGCAGGGTCGCTTGGCTCAGCCTTGGAGGAGGGGACTGGACCTGCCTGGACTGAGTCTACCAGGTTGATCTCAGTCCTCGGGGGAGGCTTTGCCCTGGAGGAGGTGGGAATGGAGGGGTGTGCTTGGGGGAAGGGGAGAGGGGCGGGACAGGGGAGAACAAGGGAATCCGTGGCTGATATGTGGAACTAAATTGTATTGTAAAATAAAATAAAATAAAAAATAAAAAAAGAAGTAGGGAATTATTGCTAGGGTAGAGCTTGCTTATAACTTTTATCCTAGCACACCAGAGGCAGACATAGGTGGATCTCTGAGTTTGAGAAATGCCAGGGTTGTTACACAGAGAAATCTTGTCTTGAAAAAAACTAAAACAGAAACAGAAGCAGAAGCAGAAGATGCAGATGAAGAAAAGGAGAAGGAGGGGAAGGAGGAGGAGTAAGAGGAGGAGGAGAAGGAGGGAATCCTTAGTGCTCACTACATAGATCCTCATATTGCTTTCTCCAGACGTTTTCAGGAAATCTGATGATGTGGTCTTGATTCTCATTGACCTCTGATATAGAACACTGGTGATTTTCCAGCTCCTACTTTATCAGCTCATGAAGCTTTATAAAGATATGTAAGACTTCCATGTAATATAACAGGGCTGTGAATTGGTGATATTATAGAAAACAGGGTATGGGGAAATACAATATTGGAAGGACTGCTAGTAAGGAGACTTGACAGTAGGCTTTTAAAAAACAAGCCAACCATCCTTATTTAGTCACATTGGGTTGAATTTTCTTTTACTCTAGCCCCACTTTGGAACACAAAAATTTTGTTGATGTTGTGCTCTTTTTTGGGGGCCTGGCACCCAGCTCCCTAATCAATCACACATGGAGGCTTATTCTTAATTATAAATGCCCCACCTTAGCATGGCTTATTTCTAGCCAGCTTTTTTAACTTAAATTATCCCATTTGACTTTTGCCTCTGGACTTTTTTCTTTTCTTACTTCTGTATATCTTACTTTCACTCTTCCAACTTGGCTGGCTGTGTAGCTGTGTGGCTGGCCCCTGATGTCCTCCTCTACTTGTTCTCTTGATCTTTCTTCTCCTCCAAGATTTCTCCTTCTATTTATTCTCTCTGCCTGCCAGCCTCACTGTTTTTCTCCTGCCTTACTATTGACTGTTCACCTCTTTATTAGATAATCAGGTATTTTAGACAGAGACAATAACACAACTACACAGAGTTAAACAAAATCAACATAAAAGAATGCAACACACCTTTGCATCATTCAAACAAATGTTCCACCATGTAAAAAAATGTAGCACATCTTAAAATAATATTCTACGATAACATAGTGAGCAAAAAATGATGAATTAAATTAATTACATGGTTGATTTAAAAACTTGCCTCTTCTTTCACATGTAAATGATTTGGTATGCAAATAATAAAGGCGACAGAGTGCTAATTTTTGTTTCTAAGATGTTGCCTGTTTATATAGATTAAAATCAGCCCCAGCTTCTGGGCACCTGGCAGGTACCCTTCTAGCCCCACTGGGAGGGATTCCCCTTTTCCAAGACTCCCGGCAGCCCCTGCAATCTCCTCGCCCTGCCCCCACCCCCATCTGCCCGAGACCCCAGCCACTTCCTGTGACTTAGAGACCGGCCTTCAGCTCCCATCCTGCCCCCGACTTCCCTTCTGGACCAGAGGTGAGTATCTGGGCCCAACTTGGACCCCATCCCTGGGCACCAGCACTCAGGGAAGACCTGCCCAACTTGGCCCCAGGTTCTGGCCACCTGGCAAGTCCCCTTCTAGCCCCACCGGGAAGGATCCCCTTCTCCAAGCCCCCTGGCAGCCCCTGCAATCCCCACGCCCTGCCCCCATGTCCATCTGCCTGAGACCCCAGCCACTTCCTGAGACTTAGAGACCAGCCCCCAGCTACCATCCTGCCCTTGACTTCCCTTCTGGACCAGAGAGGGCTCCCATCTTGCCCTGGACTTCCCTTCTGAACAAGAGCTCACATCCTGACCTGGACTTCCCTTCTGGACAAGAGCGCACATCCTACTCCAGACTTCCTGTCTGAACAAAAACTCCCATCCTGCCCCAGACTTCCCGTACAGATAACAGCTTCCATCCTGCCCCAGAGTTCCCATTTGGACAAAAGAGCTCCCATCTGGACAAGAGAGAGAGACTTCCTGAATCTGTCAGCTCTTTCTGAACCAAGTACACTGATAACACCAAGAACGAACCACAAGGAGATGGGCAGACATCAAGGCAGAAGTACATACAACAAAATGAAGAGTAATACAGCATCACCAGAACCTAGCCCACCTTCAACATCTAGACCTGAACATCAAAAATTGGAAAAAGCAGAAGAAAACAGCCTTATGAACAACATCACGAAGAAGGTAGAGGCTTGTGTAGAGGAAAAGACAAAAACAATGGGAAGAATGCTGTAAACAACTAGAGGAAAGGCCAAACGAATGAGAAGAAAACAATAAAGTCCTGGAAGAAAACAATAAAGTACTGGAAGAAAACAATAAAGTACTGAAAGAAAATCATGAAAACGCAATGAAACAAATAAAGGAAACAGTCCAAGACCTGAAAAGGGAAATAGAAAAAATAAAGAAGATACAAACAGAGGGAATGCTGGAAATAGAAAATCTGAGTAAAAGATCGGAAACTTCAGATGCAAGTATAACCAACAGAATGCAAGAGAGGGAAGAGAGGATTTCTGGCATTGAAGACACAGTAGAAGAAATAGTTTCATCAGTCGAAGGAAACACTAAAGCCAACAAAGTCATGAACCAAAATTGTCCAAGAAATTTGGAACATCATGAAAAGACCAAACCTATGAATTATAGGGATAGAAGAAGGTGAAGTATACCAACTCAAAGGCACAGAAAATATATTCAACAAAATCATAGAAGAAAACTTTCCCAACTTAAAGAAGGAAATGCCTATGAAGATACAAAAAGCATATATATAGATTAAAATCTGTTGGTTTATGAAAACTTTTTAGCTAATATTCTTTCTAGTAAGATTCCCCATAGGTTTGCTTAATTTTTAGCCATTTAATGTGATTTGAGAAGCAAAGTAGTAGAATGCAATATCAACCAGTAACTACAAATGGTTGCATGGGTGGATGTAAGGACTATGGAATCACCACTATGACTCCATTGGGACACAAGGACAAATTTCAGGAACACAGGCTCAGTCATTTCATGTTTTCATTGACAGGAACATAATGAGAAAATTCCTTGAGGTCTGTCTGATAAAGTGATTTATTTTGGGTTAACTCACAACAAACATAAAGGAGTTGGTCTCAGGATCCAGGAGGGATGGTGTGTTGTCCAACAAGGTTTTCTGGAGAATTCTGCCTTGATCTGCATCACTAGCATCCAAGACCACAAGGTTGCCTAGACAGAGTGAGCACATACTCCTCCCAAGTCTCTGGGAGTATCTGTGTTTGCCATAACCCCCCCCGGGGGGGGGGAAGACCTAGCAGTTACCTGCTTTCCACTAGGAATGGTGCTTCTGGTGTAAAGCACAGACAACCACCTCTACAAATAATCCTTGACTTATAAGAAATAAGTTGAGTCCTCCTTACATAGAACAGCAACTTGACTGACTCTCTGGTACAGCATTGTTGGTGAATATGATGTAGATTCCAAATTCTTGTGTTAGATGAATCTCTAGTTTTCATGTCCAAACTGCCTTCATTTTGTTGTATGAACACAGCTGATGACATAATCCAGATGCATAATACATGGTAACCTATGTGCTTATGAAATCGTAAGCAGAATACTTGTTTCTATGCTACAGAAGCAAAAGAGAGTAAGAGAGATTTAGGATGTTGCTTCTACTAAAACCTGATAGTGTTCTCTATAGCCAGGTTAAATATTAAAAAATATTCACAGCCCGTGTAGCTGTAGCTCAGGATCAGAGGCAGCAGTCCAGCCTCGTACTCCTGTGTTTCTGAGTGGCCTATGACTTGTACCAATGTGGGAAAGATACACCAGTAAAGCCAACAGTAGTAAGTTGTGACAACTTCTGTCTCCAGTCTGATGCTGCTGGATGTAAAAATCTGTTCACTGCTACTGAATGTCAATAGAACCCTGCATTCAAACTAGATTCCCTATAGATCAGGAGCTTAAGAGATTTTCCTGATTTCTGGTGATAACATGATGACCAGCAAGTGATGGTGACTTTGTTTCCAAGAGATGCAAGCAGGAACAGTGGAGTCTGTATTATCTGCATGTCACATCTGGAAATTGACATTAAACCTACAAATCCAATAGCCATAGGATTCATGTTACATGAGAAATTACCTGAGCAACCAGGCCATCCTAACAGCAATGAATAAGACACTATACATTGTTGTCTTTCTTCAACAGGGAGGCAGAGTAGCAGGAACACAAGAGCCTAAAAGGGACCTCATGTTCATGCTGTGCTAACTGCCATTGACTCTTAGGCTGTGACCAGCCTATAAAGAAGTCCTCATGGCTAAGGGCTTCTCTCTGGCACATGTAATTTAGCATCAGCCTGTTTTTGTTGGGCAAAGCTGCTGAGCTGCCTCACATCAGTAACCCATCCTGTCCCAGCATCAGCAGGTGACCCAGGCTAGAACTGTGATACATATTTATCAACAAAAGGACAAAGTCATTTTTGAGCAGGATACTGTTTTGAATAACTGCAGGTTCAGTGCATGTTTTACCTGCTATTGTCCTATTTAGGACAGTGTCATACATCATGGCACATTCTCAGAAGTGCAGGATTCCTCACAATCACTCGGCCCCCAGTTGGTATCTGCTGATATTATTAATGCCTGCCTGTCTTCTTTGCTCAATTCCCTGTTGTTCTTGGTATGGATTAAGAAGTGCAGTAATAACAACTACTATCAGAGAACTTTCTAGTTCAGTGTAAAATGGGCTGAAGCCGCCTACATTTCACATCCCCTAGTTTGCCTTCTTCTTGTGACTTAGGCCCCTGCCATGTCTATGATAGCTCCCTATCAATTGCTCCTCTCACCCATCCTCGCTCCATTATCTTCTATGCAAAGTAACTGGCCTGACTGCCCTGTTCATGACCACAACATTTATCAAAGGGAATTTCACTGCCTTATCAAGTCCTGTAATCTAACCATGCATGGACTATATGTAGACCTGACCTACACCCTTTCTCCTGAGAACAGAAAGCATATGTAGACATCATCTCAGGCACACATCAATGCTCTTTATAGCCACTGAAAACAATCCAATCAGTGTTGTATGTGCCAATCCCCACTATATATATACCAACCCAATTCAGGAGAGCCCTGAAAACAGAGCTTTAGGATTACATGCCTTCTGACAGGATTTTCAAATCCTGCCTTTAAGATATCCCCTTGGGAACAATCAGAGCTCACCCTTGAAGCCAACCAATGTTTGTCTTATTTGTGTCTTGTTTATAAAAAATCGTAGCTAAACATACCAATCTCATCATGGACATTGATTAGAGCAGGTTATATATCCTTTTCATTTTACCTGTCACTTTTAATACCATTTTAAAACAAATCTCTAACATTTAGAGGACAGCCTTTCTATCCACCAAAGAGACCTTATTAAAGTGTCCTTCCAGGTTCTTAACAAATGAGATGATCCTAAAATTCAACACTTAAGCAAAAATAGGTTCATTATTAGGTGTTGATTAAAGCTTTACATCAGGGTCAAATGTAGGGTAGTGCAAACAAGGATGTCCTCCCTGCTAAGATCTAGTCTACTGGGTCCTGCTTCAAATGTGGCCAAATAATCCATTTGGCAATATCTATCTCAACTCATATCCACTGCCTCAAGTGGAGATACCTGTTTCTGTCTAATCCATCACTGGACTCTGTGGTGGTATTGTGTTCCCTGAAATATTGTGCACCCTAATAAACTTATCTGGGGTCAGAGAACAGAAGAGCCACTAGATACAGAGGCTAGGAAATGGTGGCACTCATGCCTTTAATCCTAGCATTCCAGAGGCAGAAATTCATCTGGATCTTTGTGAGTTCAAAGCCACATTCGAAACAGCCAGGCATGGTGACACATGCCTTTAATCCCAAGAAGTGAGTCTTTAATGCCAAGGAGTGATGGCAGAAAGCAGAAAGGTATATAAGGAATGAAGACCAGGAACTAGAAGCATTTGGCTGGTTAAGCTTTTAAGCTTCTAGCAACAGTTCAGATGAGATCCATTCAGACTCAGAGGCTTCCAGTCTGAGGAAACAGGATCAGCTGAGGAACTGGCAAGGTGAGGAAGCTGTGGCTTGTTGTGCTTCTCTGATCTTCCAGTGTTCACCCCAATACCTAGCTTGGGTTGTTTTTATTAATAAGACCATTTAAGCTTCATGCTACAGGACTGGTATGCTGAGCTTTGTTGAGGTTGTCAATAGCCAACAACTGATGGGGACCAGCTGGCACTGTCCCCATTCCCTTCACCATCATGAAACCTACAGCAATGCTGCTGCTGGCTTTCACTGTTTATTAGTCCCTGCTCTCTGTTCAGGGGGTGGAAGACACTCCTACCAAACATAAATAGAGTACACCAGCATCACTTTCCCACTGTTTCTCGATTACTTTCTATAGCTAACCCCTCTCTTGTTATACAACATTCTCAAAACACCATATGCCTCAGCATAGGCACTAGGTTCCAAAAAGCCAGCTCATGCACTAGGGATGGGTCCCAGTCTCACTGCCTGGGGGCCCCCTAAACAGTTCAAGCTAAACAACTGTCTCACTTGGAGGAGGGGATTGGACCTGCCTCAACTGAATGTACCAGACTCTGCTGACTCCCCAGGGGAGACCTTGCCTTGGAGGAGGTGGGAATGGGGGGTTCATTGGGGGGAAAGGCTAGGAGGTGGGAGGACAGAGCAACTCATAGTTGATATGTAAAAGGAATAGAAAATCTCTTAATAAAAAGGAAAAAAAAACACCCTATGTCTCCACTAAATTTTCATAACAAACCCTCCATGAAGCATTCAGACTCATTCCCTTTTCAGTACACCATTACCACTTTCTTAACATCTGCTGTTAATATCACTCTATATAAATAAAACACTGATGGCCAGTGACCAGGCAGGAAGTAGGTTGCCAGGCAGGAAGTAGGTGGGACAAGAAGAGAGGAGAATGCTGGGAAACAGAGGGCTGAGGGGGGAGACACTGCAGCCACTGCCAGGAGAAGCAGCATGTAAAGACTCTGGTAAGCCACCAGCCACGTGGCAAGGTATAGATTTATAAAAATGGGTTAATTTAAGATAAAAGAACAGTTAGGAAGAAGTCTGCCACAGCCATACAGTTTATAGGTGATATAAGCGTCTGAGTGATTATTTTATATGTGGATTGTGGGACTGTGGGGCTTGGGGAATCCGGAAAGAAGCCCTCCAGCAACAAATGGTGCCCAATGGCTCGAGTTTCCACCTTAAACCTGAGAATATTTAATAACCAATTCTAAACAGAGTCAAAACCAGGTTCCTACTTCTTGTCTCATACAGGCAGCTAGACGCCGCAAAATGCAGGTTTGAACACTGGCGGGTTCCTGGCGTGTGCATTTGACCGGCAGTATGGCGGGAATGAGGTGTCTGCCAGCGGCACATTACGCTGTGTGGTAGATTTAGTCTTTACTAGTATTTAAAAAAAAAAAAAGAGGTTTCTGGGCTACACGCTGCTTTGATAAAAGCTTAGACCCACTATTTCTGGGACTTAATGACTCCCAGAGTTGGTGGAAAACGTACCACTGCCATGTTGGGAAGCTGAAGTGGGCAGAGCCAGTAGCCACAGCACAGTTTCAGGCTTAGAAGGCTGCAATTTAAAGCAATAGGCTCATAAAAAGACTGATTCAGATAAAGTCTTTTACAATGTGTATAAAATATATGTAGGCTTAAAAGAGACAAAAAAGATAAATTAATATTAAAAAAGCCACATAAAGATGAATATTACACAGAGAATCTGGATTGTGTTGTCTTTGGGATTTTTAACTACAAAAAAACATCTGATCAAAAAAGATGTTGAGTCTCTTCTCCACGCACGTGTCTCTCCCACAGGCCTGCACTCTCTGTCCCTTTGTTTTCTAATAAACTCTTATAAGCGGATTCTGTCGTGTTTCGTGACGTTTCCTTACAGGGTAAGAACACAACGCAGCCAGAAAACTAACATTTTGGTGCCATGCCCGAGCGGGCGCTCCCGGGCGCTTTCCGCCGGCAGCCCGCGAACCGGGAAATCTGCTCCGTATGCGACAGACCGCTCTCCATTCGCCTGAATCGCATCCAAATTGCATCCAACACCGATCGGATTGGTGAGTCCCCCCACTTTCGGCCAGTGTAAACGGTTTCCTGAACCTGTGGGAACGACTGTTGATTGTCCGGCGCCTCACACGTGTTCTTGAGACCGGGGAACCCCCGACCACAGTCTTCATTGGCTACGGTCGGCCCCTATCGCTGGCCAACTGGCCTAACTTTTCTAGCCATCTCCCACGCCTGCAGCCTGAGATATTTTTCGCGTTGGGGGCCACCGTCGGGGTGCGCCCCTGTGAGCCACGTGGGGTCGACACGCCCATTCTTCCAACGGGAAGACAAGCGCTGTCCGGATTCTCGGAGATTCCACCCCCCCACCGTGGAGGGGGCCCCTGCTTCTTTGGCTGACGAGCCTAGAAGCAGCCTGTGCCTGAAATCTGCCCTTGATCCTGGGGACGCCTGAGGTCTTGGCTCCGGATTACGTTTCTTTTTATTTTTTTATTTTTTATTATTTTTCTGCCTCTGCTGCAGACATGGGAAACAAGGCTTCCAACCCTGTTAGTCCTTCCTCTCCGTTGGGCTGTCTTGTTGAAGCTTTAAAACCTCTCAGTTTAATGCCTTATGTAAAGATTTCTAAGCTAACTCGTTTATGTTAAAAAAAAAAAGTGGTCAAAGTATGCTTTAAAAAATAACAAAGGACCGCCAAGCGGCTCCTTGGATCCCGATATTTCAGGGGAGCTATCCAATCACTGTTGGCGTTCAGGCAAATGGAAAGAGTTGCTTTCTTCTCTCTCAACGCTAAACTGTCTCTTCTTGTTTCCTTCTCTCCTGCTCATATGCTCCTAGCTATACGTAAACCAGAGGACTCTCTGACTCCGGAATTTCTGACTCTAGATCTTGCTAAGGAACCAATAATTAAAATTCATGAAGCTGGGTTCTTATACGTCTAATTCTGCTTCCTTTATTAAACAGTTTCAATATATAACTCAATCTTATAGTCTCACCTTTCATGATATATTCATGATGCTTTCTAATAATTTACTCCCGGAGGAGCGCAGGTGGGTATGGGAGCAGGCTAGGATTCACGCAGACGAAATTCATCAAACTAACCTTTCACACCCCCCCCAGGAGCCGAGGCGGTTCCTGACCGGGAGCCACACTGGGACTACAAAACCCAGAGTGGCTGTCTAGCCAGAGATAGGTTTATTACCTGTCTCCTGACAGGCCTCCATAAGACTGCCCTAAAACCAGTAAATGATTCAGGATAAGGACGGAAATCCGTCTCTTGTTCCCCAGACCTTCCCGACTAAAACTTAAGTATCTGGAGAGCAAGGCTCCTGACCCCACAGGCAAAAGAGTCATCTGTGGCATTTAAGGTGTGCCAGGGAAAAGATAAAAGCCTGAAAACAAAATTGCCAAGTGCGGGCACTCGCTGACTTCCAAAAGCTGTTGGGTCCCTGTTTTAAGTGAGGAAAAGGCCACAGGCTACCAAATGCCCTGCCAGGCCATCAACAGCCTTGTTAAAAGTGCCACCTAGAAAGACAGAGTCAGCTGACTGCCCCCAGGCACCAAGATGCATGGGTACATCAAGCTAAGACCTCCAACAGACCTAGGCTTGGCTACAGACATGGCAGGGAACCCTGAACGCAGCAGGGAAGCAATCTGTTTCTTTCCTTCTGGACACCAGAGCCATTGACTCAGTCAGTCCTGGGAGTTTTGGGATGCCACCTCCTTTATTGTCGGGGTTGGGGGACAGCCTTATCTACCTCAGCAGACACTGCCATTTAATTGTATTTTCAGAGGCATCCCTCTCACACATACATTCTTAGTGGTGCTAAGTTGCCCTGTACCTTTAATGGGGAGGGATCTCCTAGCTAAGGTAGGAGCGTCCATTTCTTTTCACTTCACACATTTGCCTCCTCCCAGACTCGCCAGCAGCTCTCTTACTTCTTCTCCTAGCCACTAACTCTACAGACTCCAAATATGCTTTTCATATCCTCCTGTCCCACGCTGCTATTTGGAGGGAGCGTGGACTTCTCACAGCAAAAGGAGGATCATATCTCAGGCCATATAATGGCCATGCAGCAGGAAAAGTTAAATATCTCCTCAGACCAGTTTTAACACCAGGTCTTTTTCCAAGCCTCCAGCTGTTCCAGATAGCCTGTTAACTCCTATTTTATGTTACCTAAGGTCTATTCTATGGAGCTAGCAGACTGTTCACTAACTCAGCTGTGTGACAATCCTTGCCCATCTCCAATACACACTGGAGATCAGGTTCTTCTCTCTCCTCCAGGTCTTTCCCCTAAGTGGCAGGGACCCTTCAAAGTAATTCTTGTAACCCCTACAGCTGCTAAACTCGAGGACTTTCCTCACTGGGTCCACCTGTCTCACCTAAAACCTTTTATCTCACCTCCATCCCAGAAGAATCTCTCTTCATATACAGTGAAACAGACAGGGCCTCTCACTCTCAAGCTCCAGAGGACATCAGGATCCCCTGCTTTGCTGCCAATTCCAGAGGAATTAGGTACCACCCCTTCCTTTTCCAACAAGGGCCACACAGATCCAGAGGCAAAAGGACCATCAAAAATATCCAGGCGGTAAGGAATAATGTAATACAATAATTTATCATTGTTCAATACGCAGCAACTGATCACCTGTGTTTCCCAAGTGCTAACCTAATAAGGAAAACAGGTGCCTTAAATAAGCTACCACCAGCAAGGCTTGCCTAAGGAAAACAGGTGCCTTAAATGAACTACTTCTAATGAGGCTTGTCTCAGATAGAAATTAAGCAGAGTACTAAGACCAGATCTACCTCAGGTAAATGTCACATGCCTCTATCTGGGCAGGCCAAATCTACCTCAGACAAATGCCAACTCCAAAATAAAATAATAATGATTCTTTCTCTCTAAGCTCTCTCTATGTCAACAGTATCTTGTTAAATGGGAGGCCCCCAGCCACGGCACAGGAGGTCCCCAGCACCAGCACGGATGGACAGCCGCGGAACCAGGAGAAGGCAGAACGTCACTCCAGGACCTCCACCATCATTCCTGGACTTCACAAGATACCCCTCACCTCCCCCCAAGAGCCAACCAATGCCCACTATTCAGCTGGAAGCAGTCTTTGAGAGAAATGTCACCTCTGTACCCAGTCAACCACAATTTTTCTTTTTTTAAAAGGTAAAAGAGTCGGGAATGAAGGGTTTACAACACGGTCGCATTTACCAGGCGGACACTTCCGCCTAGCAATTTCCGAATCAAAAGCGTCCCTCGTAGCTAGGATACCCGGTGGGCCCGGATATCTCCGCCCAGCAAGTTCCGGGCCAAGGGGTCTCGCGTGATCAGGGTCCGTGACATTGCATGGTCATGTAAGCGCACAATGTGACCATGTGATCTACGCACACGCGTAGAGTAGTGACGTGACCTGGCCACGCCCCCAGCCAGTTTTAAAAGTCCAGCGCCATTTTCCCCACTCCTCTCTTCTCCACGCACGTGTCTCTCCCACAGGCCTGCACTCTCTGACCCTTTGTTTTCTAATAAACTCTTATAAGCGGGGAAAAAAAAAAGATGTTGAATTAAACCAATATGTATATTTTAAAGGTACCTTGACTTCAAAATTTGGATTTAAGGATATGTTGCTTTGGAAAAGAGGTTCTGCTTTTGTTTCCACAGGAAGCCAGAGGCTGTGGATTTGTTCCAGATTAAGATACATCAGGTTTCACCAGCCAAGACCCCCTGAAAGGTCTCCGATGACACCATGGCCCAGATGATCCAACATCCAGAGCGGTTTCAAGGCAACTGGCTCCCACAATACAGCCTCACGGACTACCCCATAGGCCTAAAATTTTCTTTGCATCCCCATAAGATACAGCGCCCCCCTCCAGCAGGAAGTAGTAAGACATGCTATGCCCAAATTCCCAAATATACCAAGCTGGCTTTAGAGGTGGAATTGGCTCACTCCCCCTCTAAACCCAGACAAATTGCTTAAAAAAAAGTGGTTAAGAGATTCTTGTGTCCCAAATCAGAAGAGCCCTCTGGTGTGGGACACAGAAAAACCAATATTTTTATTTAAAACAGGTTGATTATGTGATCTTTTTCTAAAAAAGAAAAGGGGATATGATATAGATATATAGGAGGATATGGAGATGATAAAAGGGTAGATTAATGACCCTACTTTTAAAGAACAACTTGTTTAAAATGTTTTACATTGGTATAAATTTTAGTTTATTGATACAAACTTGAAGTTAATTTTGTTATACTGTATATATATATATATATATATATATATATATATATATTTCTATTCTTGTTTGAGGTATTATGTTTATGTAACTCATTTAAAATTGTAATGGATAATTAAAAAATAGATTAATAATTAGTCATCTATGATAATCATATCTGTAGCCATGTTAGTTAAGTCTTCTAGGTATACATAGATATATTTCAGATAGATAGGTAATCTTCAAACACTTCATAGACCTAGAGAATATGGCATTTAAATAACTTAGAATTCTGTTGACATGAGACACAATTACTCCTGGCTGCGCCAATTTGATCCCAAGAGAATGTTGGGTTTCTAAGACATTTCCATTTGGAAGTTTGTCTTCTTGGCACAAAATGGCCTACTGGGCAAAGAACTGTCCTTGCCTTGATGGCTGACAGTATGAATACAATGCTGTCCTTTCTGGACAAGCGGGACACAAGCACTTTCTGGAAAGCGACCACTGTACTCTGCCAAGACAGGGTAAGATGGTCTCTCAGAATTCCTGCTTCTGAAAATGGTCAGTAAGATACTCTAGGCCTGTAGACAATTTAAATGCACCAACAATTCTGAGAAACATTAGGTGACTGTCCAGGCTGCCAGCTGTCTTGGTCTACTTTTGCAAGATTCCTGAAAGTTGCTTGCATCCATCTCCCATTTCTCAGGTACCATTATGTTCCTTCTCAGGTCTTTGATGTGGTTGAAAACTAGATAGTTGTAATTTCCTCAGTTATGATAAAAGATAAGTTAGATATAAAACCTTAAACTCACAAATATAAGATAGATAGGACGTCTTCTTTAATATTGTATAATTCTTGCTCGGTAATTGCTTTGTTATATGTAATTTTACCATGTTAAAGTTAAAACCTTCCTTTTTAAAAAAAGAAAAAAAGGGGAAGTGCTGTGGATATCACTCTATATAAATAAAACACTGATGGCCAGTGACCAGGCAGGAAGTAGGTTGCCAGGCAGGAAGTAGGTGGGACAAGAAGAGAGGAGAATGCTGGGAAACAGAAGGCTGAGGCGGGAGACACTGCAGCCACCGCCAGAAGCAGCATGTAAAGACTCTGGTAAGCCACCAGCCACGTGGCAAGGTATAGATTTATAAAAATGGGTTAATTTAAGATAAAAGAACAGTTAGCAAGATGTCTGCCACAGCCATACAGTTTATAAGTGATATAAGCGTCTGAGTGATTATTTTATACGTGGATTGTGGGACTGCGGGGCTTGGGGAATCCGGAAAGAAGCCCTCCAGCAACAAACATCTGTTCATTTGTGATTGCTAATTGCCTAATACTATAAAAGTCAGATCATCAAGTTCAAATGGACAAAAAATAGACCTAAATAAAAGCTGTAAAATATTTGACTTTTTAAAAATATAACTTTATATGTCAACTATATATACTTATGTATTGTCTACACATGTTTAAGTTTTTACTTCATTTATATGGTACCTAATGAATTTGTTAGAACACATTGATATAAATTATAATTAGTAAAATAAGCCTAAATTGTTTTCAACTGAGAGTGGAACTAGAATTTTAAAGAAAATCACCCTTGTTCCACTGCCTGACTGGTGAAGGTTGGCTACTATATGGCAACTGAAAAGACAGAGTATGAAAAAATATTTAAAGTATCAGATACATAGAGAAAACTCTCATGAGCTCACACCCCTCATCAAGGAACTGTAGACAACTAATGACTGCTGAGAGAGGGAGGCTTAGCCTCTTTCAAATGTGAGGCCCCTAATTGATTACTCAGTACAGAGTGGTTAGCCAGTAAGTCTTATACATACAGACAACAAAAATGCACTCAGTAGGATGTGTTATGTATCTCTGCATATATATGAAACAATAATAATCTGGGAAAAAAAGGCTGTCAGTTTGAGAGTGAGACTTTGAGATAGGGAAAGAATTGGAGGGAGGAAAGGGAGAAGAAAATGATGTGGTCATATTTTAATTAAAATGTGTAAAATTATTAAAATGATAAGTGAAAAATCTGAGATATGCATAATTAGACACTTCTGTCCCAGGTATTACCTCCTTGATTCTTATGTCATTTCTCATTCTATAAGATTGTCAGAAGATTCCTGACTTAGGAGATTAACTGGTTTTTAAAAGATATTCAGTTCTGTTCTAGAATGCAATTCTTTCCCCTGGAAGATAGTTACTATCATCCTGTTTTTGCTATTTTATGAAATACAGACAAAATGATGTGTAGGTTTGCATGCCTCATTATCCCAAATAAAAGCTAAACATTTTACCAAAATCAACATCGAAATGCTCATTGTAATAACACATTTTAATAAATAATTAATTTTGCTGTGAAGTTCAACACTACTATTTTACCTGTATTTAAAACTGTTGGGAATTTAAGATATTGTATATATTTTTTCTGCATTTTAGAGACATATTCCTGGATTTTCATTTAAAATATGAGAAGCTTAGACCGGAGAGATAGTTCAATAGTTTAGAGAACTAGTTGCTTTTCAAAAGGACCCCAGTTCAATCCCAACTGAGGACATGTTAGTTCACAATCATCTCTAACACCTGTTCCAGTGAATCTGCTACCCTCTGTTGGTGACCAAGAGCACTGCATGCCCTTGTCCATGCAGTCATAATATGTAGGCAAAGCATTTGTACACATAAAGTAGAATTATATACAATTTATCTTCCTGAAAAATAATGTTCACTAAATCTTATAATAATACAAGCCACCTCAGGAAAAGAGTATCTGAAATAAAGAAAAAGATATAAAGGTTATAGTTATGAGATGTATTTTTGGTAAAATGTAAAAAAAAAAAAAGACATTTAGTGGAAAGTTAAAGATTGTTCCAAAATGAAGACAGGTGGAGCAAAGTGAAAAGATTAACTTAGGCTATAAAATGTTTGAGAGAGATAAATTTTAAAAAGGTGGAAACAGGTATAGCTAAGTTGACAATAATTTAAAGACAATTAAAATATTGTGACCAATATGTAAAACCTTTAGATACAACTAATTGTAGATTCTCTATTAACAATAATAAAGTTTCCATAAAAAAGTATGTATTCTCAGCAATGTTTACCCCCCCCACACACACACACTCACACATACTAGCTTAGGAAAATAAGGACTATATCCTTTCTATGCAAGTGGATCTTATCTGCTTTGTTTTGGACCACACTCACCACAGCCTGTCTTCCCTTCTGTTAACACTCTTACCCTCCTGACTCATATCAGTCTGCCTGCACCCTGACAGGTGTCTCCATGTCACATTTCAGTCTGCCTGCACTCTGACAAGCCACTTGAACTAAAATGTGGGACCCAGTTTAAAGATTCCTGATATGTTCTCAAAGGCCATCTCATCATGACATTTGAGCCCAAACTTGGCCCTCCTTCCCACTCTATATAACCCCTTCCCTCTGAGATGTCACCTTCTTCTCACCTTACTCATCAACATGAACATTATCTACAAAGATGAATATTTCACTCTCTGATTTATATTCTGTCACTTACACTTTGTACAACAAAGTATAACAACACTATTAAGCAAGTTATACTTAAGACTTTGAGTGTGTCTGGGCCATAGGGATATAAATCCAACTCTGATATTTATGATCTCTGATTTTCTATTAACTTTCACATGCTTAAAAATTTGACAACTCAAAGTTTGAATGGAGACAGACTTCTTAAAAAAATAAGTATTTCCACATATGGGAGAGAATAGCAGGATAATAATGAAAATGGAAAATAATAAAATGCAACATATATATATATATATATATATATATATATATATATATATATATAATGAAACTTCCAAAGAATAAGCATATAAAAAACCACACACACACACACACACACACACACACACACACACAAAAGACCTAAAAGTGTTTGGATAAGGAAAGAAAAGAAGCTAGTCAGATGTAGTTTATACGGCGTTTATAGTGGTGTAAAACAAACAAACAAACAAACAGGTTTTTCCTTTTTATTTATTTAAAAATCTTTTATTCATTTTACGTACCAACCACAGGTCCCCCTCTCATCCCTCATCCCACTACCCCCAGCCTCTCCCTGAACCCACCCCCAAAAAACAGTTTTAATAAAGGAAAATAACAAGCAACAAACAGAAATAAATGTTTATAGAAAAGCAATGAAAATTGACCACCAATTTAGTTAACAAAAGAAAAATTCTAATCCCACAAGAAATAGAGACAAAGAAAAGTATTGACACCGTGGAAAACAACATTTAATAAAAAGTAAGAGTCCATCTGGAAGTGGTTAATAATGTAAATATTTATGGGGTCATTACAAAATCCACCTGCAAACTATAAAGAAAAGTCTTAACAATAAATTGTAAGAACCAATGGAAGGCAATTAGAGTGCTGATTGGATGAATTTTCTAAATTTTAGTAAGCGATACATTTTTAATATTAAAATGTAGGTTTAGATTGAAAAGAATTTAAAAAAAAAGACCAGAATTTTAATGATTGTTTTAAAATAACATGAATAAAACAAAACTTTAATAAGAAACAAACAGACAAAAACTATTTTGGATAAAAGAATTTATTTTTAACTAACATACACAAAAAAAATTCTGATACTACTGAAGCTTAAGGAAGAATTGGAAAGTGCAACCAAGTAATCAATTGCATAGAAGGGTAAATAAACATAATGTGAAGGAAATTTTCTAGAACAAAGCTGTGAGCACATTTCTAAAAGCAAAGACCCTGTGTTTCATCTCAAGCACCAATTATATACATACACAAACAGATATAGGTACCTAAGCCAACACACATGGGCACACACACACAAATCAAACAAAACAAACAAAAAATGGACAATGTCAATTAGAATGTCTTAGGGGTGGTAGTGGTTATTTTTTAAGAAAATGTGTTGAAACAAAACTGCTTTCATAAGAAGTGATATATTAACCAAAATGTATTCAAAATTTATAGAATATGGGCATGTGCTTCCAGAGGATAATGCTCCCCAAATTTTGAACTCTTAAAAGCTATCAGTTCAACTCCGTGGGAACACAGAGCAGGCTTGAAATCTGAGTATAAGATACAATGAAGAGAAGATACTTGGGGCTATCTCCCTATTTCTCTAAAAGGTTTCTTGAAAATTTATGTAAATATCACTCACTTAACACCTGAGACTCTGTGTTATGATACCCCAAAGCAGCTATTGAACACCGTTCTTGCCCCTAAACCTAAGTCTTAGCCAGATGTTTATCTTTTTCCCGTGGAAAAGTTTAAAATTTGGATAAGGAAAGGATACATTACTTAATTTGAGCATATATTATATATAGATAAAGGCCAAGTTTACTCCAAGTTGGGTAATTATTGGTATAGGAAGATTATCTGTACAGAATTAATTGCTATGACCAGGTTCTTTGTTTTTTATTTGAGACAAAATTTCATGATGTTGGCCGGGCGGTGGTGGCGCACACCTTTAATCCCAGCACTCAGGAGGCAGAGCCAGGCGGAACTCTGTGAGTTCGAGGCCAGCCTGGACTACCAAGTGAGTTCCAGGAAAGGCGCAAAGCTACACAGAGAAACCCTGTCTCGAAAAAAAAAAAAAATTCACGATGTTGCCCTGGATTGCCCTGGAACTCACTACTTAGAGCAGACTGGCATCAAAATCATAGGCATCTGTCTGCCCCTGCCTCCCAAGTGCTGGGATTAAAGCTACAACACCTTGACTGTCTAGGCCTGCTGTGGGATGTTCTGTATGGCAAATGTGTTGCTCTGATTGGTCAATAAATAAAATACTGATTGGTCAGTGGCTAGGCAGGAAGTATAGGCAGGACTATCAGAGAGGAGAAAAGAAAGAACAGGAAGGCAGAAGGAGTCACTGCCAGCTGTCACCATGACAAGCAGCATGTGAAGATGCCGGTAAGCCATGAGCCACATGGCAAGGTATAGATTTATGGAAATGGATTAATTTAAGCTATAAGAACAGTTAGCAAGAAGCCTGCCACAGCCATACAGTTTGTAAGCAATATAAGTCTCTGTGTTTACTTGGTTGGGTATGAGCAGCTGTGGGACTGGTGGGTGACAAAGATTTGTCCTGACTATGGGCAAGGCAGGAAAATTCTAGCTACATAGGCCACATTTTTTTTGAGATTTATTTTAAATTAGTATGAAAACTAATGGATTTTATTATGACATTTTCATACGTACTGTATATATGTTTGCAAAGAGGAGATGGGGAATGGAATACATATGAAAAACAAACACAAGGGGGCATTGTTTAAAGGATAACAGCAGAGAAAGGCTTTGCTAAGGCTCTAACAACATCCATGGATGTGAAACAGGGACCTGGGTGTGCTAACTGATTTCCTGACCTCTCCCTTCATTTTCTGGATCTTGTAATTAAATTTAGGACAACTCAGACATTTCCAGTTACATGATACACAAATGATGGCAGGAAGTGTTGACAGGACAATTACCAATGAGAAAAGCCTAAAAATGACCAATTCAGTAGGCAACCAGCTAGACAACAATTTTTCTATCACATACAAAGAAAAAGTGTGTTTGTATTTGAGTAATCACCTGAAATTATATGATGTTCAGTTGTAGGAAAATGTTAATACTGTAGCATGTGTCAAACCTTGGTGAGTTTCAGTGAGTGGTTATGGATAGAAGAGACCTAAAGGAAAGTATCCGGAGAGTGTTGTCTTAGTTTGAGTTTTGTTGTTGTTAATAGACACCAAGACCAAATCAACTTGGATTATAATATCATTTAAGTTTTATATAATTTAATAAACAAAAATATTCATATTGCACTCTGGAAATCCTAGACAGTTCTCATTCTATTCTTCATTGTTTGGAGACAATTGCTGGTGGAGCCCTAATTAAAATTTACTACATAAATGTGTATCAGTGCCAGATTCACTGCAGGGAGGCTCTGAGGTTTCATGTTATTCTGTTGAGAAGTTGAAGAAAAAAATTTCAATGGAGATCAAGGACATTTGAAAAACAATGGGCACGCACTGAATATAGTCAGCCGAAGAGAGAGGCCATATATTGGATTGATTTCCTCCAGTAGATGATCCCAGGTATGGTAGTCAGTTAACAACTTAGCTAGACAGCACTGGAAACTGACCATGGACTGAAGCCTCTGGAAGTGTGAGCTGAAATAAAGCTTTCCTCATTTTGTCATTTCATTCAAGTGTTTGTCACAATTTTGAGAAAGACTGGCTTTTACTTATAGTTTATAAACACACACACACACACACACACACACACACACAGAGAGAGAGAGAGAGAGAGAGAGAGAGAGAGAGAGAGTGCTCAGGAAAGACTTTCATTCTCAAAATTACAAAATATTCATGAATGGATTTTTAAAAGCACAGCTGAAGGAACTTGGTAAGAAGAAATTCCAGGGTTTTCATCAATTTTAATGTACTTGTTTTGACATTACATTATAATCATGACAAATAAACATTGGCAAAAACTGGTGAAGGATGAATACGATTTTCCAAACATTTCTTTTTATCTTCCTATGAGTGTTTACTTATTTGAAAATAAAATGTAAAGACAAAAAAACCTAGTGGTAAAAAGTCTTTACTACTACACTACCCACCATAAAATAATAACAGCTATTTTTCTTTCAAGTACTTGATAAAATTTCAAAGGTTTCTGTCTCCCTCTGCTGGTGAGAATGCAGGAAAAATTTGTTCTTTGTTAGGCACAGATTAGCTGCTTCCAAAAGCTACCTGTGACTACTAAGAGTAGAAGTTAAACTATAAACATTGATGGTTTCACCTATACCGGAGGAAATAATCTACAAAAACAAAACCTTCACTGTGTAGCTGGAAAATAAATATCTAACAAGAGATAGCTGACCAAACTGTGTTATTTCTGGATCTTGATTCTGTATCTTTAGTTTTCCTTGCCTTCCCTTTCAGGTAAAATTTTATAGTTTTCACTTATAAGGAAGAATATGCCTTCCTCTCTGCTTATCTAAATACTTGGAAGAGAATGACAATAAACAACAGGTGTCTTTGTGTCATCTTGACTCCAGTTCCTAGACATGAGTTTCAGAAGATGTAGGGCTGCACTGAGCAATAATTCCATTTTCAGATTTCTTTGAGGACTATTCACCCTGTTTTCTTTAAAGGCTCTAGTAATTTACAGCCTTGTCAATGGTATGCAAAAGCTGATTTTATGTACATCTTCATGAGTATTTGTTATTTTCTAAACATTCATGATAAATGGTATGAACTGGAATTTAAATGTAGTTTTTGTTTGCTGGTTTGAAGAGATACAAATCTATCATAGAGGGGAAGAATGGTATTCATGTTGGCCAGATCAGGAAGCTGAGATAATACAGCTCCAACTAAAAAGGAACTGGAAATGGCAAGAGAGACTTAAATTCTTAAAGCCTCCCATCAGTGCTCTCCTTTCTTTAGCAAGGCTGTACCTCCTTATATCTTTTCCAAACAGCCCCATGAACTAACTGAGGACAAGTATTCAAATGTCCTGGGATATGAGGAACATTTATTATTATTATTATTATTATCATCATCATCATCATTATTATTATTATTTTGCTATTCTAACATAATAATTTTATTGATGATTTTGTAATTTCACATCATGCACCCTGTGACCATCCCTGCTAAAAATAGAAAAATAAAAATAAAAACAAAATTAAATTGAAACCAATTTGTTTTACTCAAATACTTACTAGAGAATGATCAAACTCCCAATGGCCTGCCCCTTATAGAAAATTGGTGGGAGGAGGGAGGACAGGGGAATCCATGGCTGATATGTAAAATTAAATTAATTATAAAATAAAATAATAATTAAAAAAGAAAGAAAGAAAATTGAGTCCTTCCCTACCCACATCCACAACAGAATCCATCAATTGTGGAGAGCTATACTTCAACATCCTTATCACAATTTTAAAGAGTTCTCTTCGATGGCTTCCTGTCTAGACTATTGCATGTTACTTTTTTTTGGAGGGGTCAGGGAGGGGTTCACACAGAGGCCTATGACCCTCTTTTTTAACTCCTGGTTAATCTGTTAAAGTCTAGGCTCACATTCAAAAAAGAAGAGTTCATTATTTCTTGACATTCAGATTTATGAAGTCATTTCACATAGTCTAAATATATTTTATAGGATGTTCTCTAAATAAAAGGTACAAGGTTGCATAAACTGATGAGTTTGTACAACCATGGAATCAAACACCAAACCTCATATCTTGAAATAAATTTTTAAACATTATATTTGTGGTAGCCTCTCAAAATACTTTCATAAATCAAAACGTTTCTGAAAATATGGTAAAAGCATCAATAGTTTCATGACTGGAAGGTATTTACAAACCTAGATTGTGAGCCATCCAACAATGGGGTAATTTGAATAGGAATGGCTCTCATACACTCATATGTTTCAATAGCTGACCCATAGGGAGTGACACTCTTAAGAGGTCTTGCACTGTTAGAGTAGGTGTGGCCTTGTTGTGTGCCATTGTGGGGACTGGATTAGAGGTCTCAGATGCTCAAGCTAGGTCAAGCTCAGGGACTATTCCTGAGGAGAATGAGGAGGGATTGTAGGGCTCAGAGGTATCAGGAACATCACAGGACAACTCACAGAAATGGCTAGTTTTGTTTGCAGGAACTCACAGAGTCTAAACCAACAACCAAGGAACCTGAATGGGAGCAACCTAGCCTCTCTGCATATATCTGTGACAGTTTTGTAGATTGGTCTATTGGTGGACTCATGGCAATGTGAGCAGGGGCTGCACCTAGTACTTTGGATGGCTCTTGGGAACATATCCCTCAGGCTGGATTGCCTTGCCCAGCCTGAGTACAAGGGGAAATGCCTGTTTTTATGGCAGTTTGATATGTCATGCTGTGATGGTGCCCATGGAAGTACTGTCTCTTTCTAATTCAATATAGAGGATAGGTGGATTGAGTGGGGGCAGGGAAGAAATGGGGGAGGGAGTTGGAGGAGAGAGAGGAGGCTCTGTAGGGATGTAAATAAGTAAATAAATTAAAAAAGACAACTACTAATAAATGCATGAAGAGAAAAGCTGATATAAATTAGAAACTTATTTTTCTTGGTATTAAAATACATTAACCATAAGAGACTGGCCTGAAGGTCCAGATGCTTTTTATTTTTAAGAAATTAGTTTTAAGGCCGGAGATGTCTCAGTAGGTAAGGTATTTGCTGTGGAAGTACAGGAAGCAAAATTCCATTCCCAACATTCTTATAAAACCCCGATTCAGCCACTTTTCTCTAACCCAAGCATTCAGACATAGAGACAAGAACAAAGGGGCTGTCTGATGACTCTTGTCATATGGAAACTTCCATGTTCAACCAGAGACCCTGTCTCAAAATGTAAAAATAATGAGTAATTGATAGCCAGTAAAAATGATGAGTAGTTGATAGCCACTATCAATCCTTGACTCCTTCGAGTCTACCTGTGGATGACTGACTCCTCTACCATACACACACACATACACACTAAAGCTATTCTCAGATTTTAATTAGGGCAGGAAATGATAGTGTCCAATCAACTAATTTTAAAATTTCATTTTGTCTTTGTTTTTGTGATTGTAACAGAGTCTCACCATTTAGCCTTGACTTTCCTAGAACTTGCTATGTAGATCAGGCTGGCCCCAAAGTCATGGAGATCCATTTGCTTCAGCATCTCAAGTGCTGGATTTAGAGATATGCAACACACTATACCAATATTTAAATTCTTAATCATGTTTACAAAATTATCATTTAACAAGTTCCATTACCCTATTATACACAATCCTTGATGAAAGCCTTCTTACATGATGTCTGAAGATTCTTTATTTCAATGTTTCTTCTATCTGCATATTCAGCAAGGGAAGAATCAGATTTTTTAAACTATACTTTGCTAAAATCACCTCTATGTTGATTCTTCTGTTCCAGGCCTGTAGCCATGCACCTACATGCTTTCCCTGATACACAGATTTTTAAATGAAATGCTAAATACACAGAGTTTCATCTAATTCCATTAAACACTGTCAGAGCAAAAACTAAAGTAAAAGGCAGTTATATTCTCCATGATCCTGCATGTTTGTAAAAGCAACTTTAATTTGCTACTCATTTGAACTCATGGTCACTGATACATAAGTTGAAGTGATTTTTTTCTTTTCTTGAATCTCTTTTGAATGAAATCACACAGCATATGTTTTTCAGTGACTAACTTCACTTTTACAGTATAACTGTTCCTTTCAAGGTTCAGCCATATAGCGTGAATAAATAAGTACTATGTCTCCATTTCTGGAAGTTATAAAATGTAGATGAAACCAACTGTCTTATTAAATAAGAAACACAGAAACAATGTAAAAGAGAAAGCCAAGAGGTCAGAGCTCAGAGCTAAAATCTCACCCTTCCTCCTGCAGTGTCCCAGCTTCCTGAAAGAGAGCTATTTCCTTTGTGTAAGTTGTTTTTCTAGTCATTCTTCCTTCTCATTGGTTGTAAACCCAAACACGTGACTGCCTCATCACTGTCTGAATGTACAGCCCCCTAGGTCTTAAAGGCATATGTCTCCAATGCTGGCTGTATCCCTGAACACACAGAGATCTATGGGATTAAAGGCGTGTGCCACCAGCGCCACACTCTGTCTAATGCTCTAATAGCTCTGACCCCCGGGCAACTTTATTTATTAACATACAATCAAAATCACATTTCAGTACAATTAGAATACCACCACAATAAAACTCTAGTAATGATAACACTTATTCTTCCATCTGTGGATGAAATTTTTTTTTATTTTTCTGCCTTGAGAAGTTTTTTTAATTTTATATTTTAATAATTTTTACATATCAGCCATGGATTCCCCTGTCCTCTCTCCTCCCTAACCCCCTCCCGCCCTCCCCCCAATCCACCCCCCATTCCCATCTCCTCCAGGGCCAGGACTCCCCTGGGGATTCAGCCAGCCTGGTAGATTCGGTCCAGGCAGGTCCAGTCCCCTCCTCCCTTCACCCAGGCTGTGCAAAGTATCCCTGCATAGGCCCCAGGCTACAAACAGCCAACTCATGCAACTGGTCCCACTGCCTGGGGTCTCCCAAACAGTTCAAGCTAATCAACTGTCTCACTTATTCAGAGGGCCTGATCCAGTTGGGGCTCCTCAGCTATTGGTTCATAGTTCATGTGTTTCCATTCCTTTGGCTATTTGTCCCTGTGCTTTATCCAACATTGGTCTCAACAATTCTTGCTCATATAAACCCTCCTCTTTCTCACCAATTGGACTTGTGGAGTTCCACCTGGGGCCTGGCCATGGATCTCTGCATCCAGTTCCCTCAGTCATTGGATGGGGTTTCTAGTACGACAATTAGGGTGTTTGGCCATCCTATCACAAGAGTAGCTCAGTTCTGGCTGTCTATCAACCATTGCCAGTAGTCTGTTGTGGGGGTATCTTTGTGGATATCTGTGAACCTCTCTAGCACTTTGCTTCTTCCTATTCTCATGTGGTCTTCATTTGTCATGGTTTCTTATTCCTTGTTCTCCCTCTCTGTTCTTGATCTATCTGGGATCTCCTGCTCCCCTAAGCTCTCTTTCCCTTGACCCTTGCCTTTCATTTCCCCCACTCACATCCAGGTTGTTCATGTAGATCTCATCCATTTCTCTGTCATTGGGTGATCCCTGTGTCTTTCTTGGGGTCCTATTTTCTAGGTAGCCTCCCTGATGATATGAGTAGCAGTCCAGTCATCCTTGTTCCACATCTAATATCCTCCTATGAGTGAGTACATAACATGTTTGTCTTTCTGAGTCTGGGTTACCTAACCCAGGATGATTTTTTTCTAGATCCATCTATTTGCCTGCAAACCTCATGATATTCTTGTTTTCCTCTGCTGAGTACTACTCCATTTTGTATATGTACCACATTTTATTTATCTTTTCTTCAGTTGAAGGGAATCTAGGTTGTTTCCAGGTTCTGGCTATTACAAACAATGCTTCTATGAACATAGCTAAGCAAGTGTCCTTGTGGTATGATTGAGCATTCCTTGGTAATACACCCAAGAGTGGTATAGCTGGATCTTGGGGGAGATTGATTCACAATTTTCTAAGAAAGTGCCTTATTGATACAAGCTTGCATTCCCACCAACAGTGAAGGAGAGTTCCCCTAGCTCCTCTCCAGCATAAGGTGTCTTCAGTGTTTTTTATCTTATCCATTCTGATGGGTGTAAGGTGGTATATCAGAGTCGTTTTGATTTGCATTTCTCTGATGATTAGTGATGTTGAGCAATTCCTTAAATGTCTTTCAGCCATTTGAGCTTCCTCTGTTGAGAATTCTCTGTTTAGCTCTATAGACCACTTCTTTTTTTAAATAAAGGTACTATGGATTCCTTTGTCCCAAATTACAAATGAACATATGTCTCCATTTATCTTGAACAGGTACCTAGGAATGTACTTGGCCACCTACCTGTCATGTATAAAAACAGAGCCTATTTGAGTTTATTAACTGTTAATTTCTTTCTGTAACTGTATCAATGTTTTATTTTTAATTTTTTATTAAGAAAATTTTTAATTTCACTTTATATACCAATGACAGATTCCTCTCTCTTCCCTCCTCCTGCCCCCCCCACCCTTCCCTTCCCTCAACCCATCCCTCATTCCCTCCTCTGAAAAGATTAGATCTCCCTCCCTCCCATGGGGCATCACAGAGCCTAGTACATTCTGTAGAGGCAGGTCTAGGACCCTCCCCCTGCATCTAGGTTGTGCAAGGTATGGGCTCCAAAAAGCAAGATCATGCACCAGAAATGGATCCTGATTCTACTGCCAGAGGGCCCCTAAGAACAAGCTACAGAACTGTCTTGTTTATGCAGTGGGCCTAGTCCAGTCCCATGGAGGCTCCATAGCTGTTGGTCTAAACTTCATGAATTCCCATTATTTGGTTTGGCTGTCTCTGTAGGTTTCCCCATCATAATCTTGATGTCCTTTGCTCATAGAATCCCTCTCCCTTCCCTTTGACTGGACTCCTGGAGCTCAGGCCTGTTACTTAGTTGTGGATCTCTGCAGGTCATTCTGATTCTGATTACCAGGGTAAGCCAGTTCAGGTACCCTCTCCACTATTACTAGTAGTCTGAGCTGGGGTCATCCTTGTGGATTCCTGGAAACTTCCCTAGCTCCAGGTTTCTCTCTATTCCTATGATGTCTCCCTCTATCAAGGTATCTCTTTTCATTGCTCTCCCACTCCATCCTTCCCCCAGCTCAGCCATCCCATTCCCTTTTGTTCTTATCCCCTATTCTCTATTGCCCTCCCAATCCCCAGTTTACTCATAGAGATCTTATCTATTTCTCCTTCCCAGGGTGATCCATGCATCCCTCTTAGGGTCCTCCTTGTTAGCAAGCTTCTCTGGAGCTCTGGGTTGTAGTCTGGTTATCCTTTGCTTTACATCTAGTATCCACTTGTGAGTGAGTACATACCACATTTGTCTTTCTGAGTCAGGGTTACCTCATTCAGCATGAAATTTTCCAGTTCTGTCCATTTGCCTGAAAATTTCATGATTTCATTTTTTTTTTTTTACTGTTGAGTAGTATTCTATTGTGTATATGTACCACATTTTCTTTATTCAATCTTCTGTTGAGGGGCATCTAGATTGTTTCCAAGTTCTGGCTATTATGAATAATGCTGCTGTGAACATAGCAACCATCCTTGTGGCATGCTTGAGCATTCCTTGGGTATATGCCCAAGAGTGGTAATGCTACTGAGCTAAACAGAGAATTCTCAACAGAAAAACCTCAAATGGCCAAAAGACATTTAAGGAATTGTTCAACATCCTTAGTCACCAGAGAAATGCAAATCAAAACAACTCTGAGATACCATCTTACACCTGTCAGAATGGCTAAGATAAAAACCAATGATGACAGCTTATCTTGGAGAGCATGTGGAACAAGGAGAACAATCTTCCTCTGTTGGTAGGAGTGCAATTTGTGCAGCCCTTTGGAAATAAATGTGGTGGTTTCCCAGAGAATTAGGAATCAATTTACTTCAAGAACCAGTGGTATCAATGTTTTATAGTGTGTATCATTTAGTCATTGTGATATACACTCCCTTATAATCACAAGAGATACATGATTATTGTATTCTTATTTTAATATTTTGTTTTATTTCTTGGTTAAAAAGAGAGAGAGAGAGACTGTACCAAAGTATAAATTCAGGTGCATTGCTTATATTTTGTTCACAGCTCTCCCTATACTTTTCACTGTTCATTTTAATGTTGTCTTTAGATCATTGACTGCTTAACCTAAATATCATTTTTTGCTAGTAAATTCCAGATTTTTGACAAAATGTGACTGCTGTTATTAAATAAATGGCAAGTTATATAATGTATCTGCCTGAAGAAAGATGTTGGTTACATATGGCAACTGATTCAGTCACATTTCTTATGTTAGCAACTATTTGCATAATTATCTTTCCAATACATGGGGGAGCAAATGACAGATCAAAGAAGTCACCTCTTTCACTCCCAGCTATACTCATTTGTCTGTAATTCTTTATGTAGGGTTAAGGCCTTGTGGATTTTTCCTCATGAATGTTGGCATGTTGGTATGTTTGTTGGTGTTCTTGTTCAGCTCACATTTGGGCATTCATGTTGATGAGACATTATTGTGTAGCTTTTGATGTTATTAGAAGGAAAAGTTTCTGATCCTCTGGCTTTTACAATCTTTCTGGCCTCTCTTAAGCAGTATGCTCTTGTTCCTTAAGTATGGGTGTTTTGTAGATTTGGTCACTGGGACTTGAAACTATCTCTCTGCATGTCTGCTGGTTGTGATTTTCTGTACTGGTCTCTCTCTTTTACAAAGAAAAGTTTCCTTGATGATAAGTGAAGACTGCACATATCTGGTTATAAGGATAAATGCTTATAGATTGTTGTTAGTGAGTATGCTGGTTAGCAAAGCAGTGGTTGAATATTCCTCTACAATAATCATGACTCTCATTAGCACTGATTACAAAGATTTCCAGTTTCTAAGCATGGTATCTCTCTTGCTGAGCAGGAGATAGGACTTCACAATCCTTTCTCTCAGTATATTTTGTCTCTCTCAGCTGGAAAACTGAGATGTTAATATTTGATAGACACATGTGTATAACCTTCTAGATGTATATAATTTAAGGAAGTTCTTTAGTACAACTGCTATTTGCTGGAAAAATACTATAATTTAGATCTTTTCACATAGGCCTGTGGTACTCTAGCTCAGCCTCATGGTATGACTGAGCTGAAAACATAGAAGAATGTTTGATGTCATGATAATTACAACTGGTGAGCAAGAAATTACAAGATTGTATGCCATGAAATCATAATAACTCCAAAGTGTAGAATTTAAATAAAACACAGATCTGTCACACTGGTAAAGCAGTTAGATTTCTAGACATCTGAAGCTTGTTCACTTATTTGCAGTCTAAAATGAAGTGTTTCATCTTACACATCCACCAGGGAGACAGAAGCAAATTATAAGCACTGCTTTCTGGAGTGTTGAGACAAAATAGTTCATACTAAGTACAGTATATGAAGGGATTTCTTAGATTACCTCAAAGACCAATTCAGAGTCATCTTAACTCAGTGGAAGACATTTCAGAAGGGCTTTACTGTGAGATAAATGTACTTGACACCTGGCATACATGACCAAGGCAGAGTAAATTATTGAACATGAACACTATCTGGACTTTTAGAGAATTACTAATGAAGAGCCATAGAAGATGACTCTGGAGTCAGAACAACTTCATCATCAGAATGAACAAATAACGTTTCACTGAGCAAAGAGTAGTTCTCCATTCATAGGGTCCTGATAAACAGTCTTCTCTAAAAATAATTAATCATGTGGCATGATTTTTCATTACGAATTGGTAATATCAAAATATCATTTTTAAGGTTTTGTGGGATTCAACACTTATGGTTCTTCTAAAGATTGAAGAGCTAGATTTGGTACTATTTCCTAACAGATACAATGATCATGTTATTCCATACAGATGTAGACTTAGTATCTCATATCATTTACTCTTCTACATATAAATACAACTTCATTTTTAAACTTTTGGTCATAAGAAAAAAAAGCATATATATATATACTATCTAAGGATACATATACCTATCTATGTATCCAATTATCAATTATCATTCTATTTTATATGGAGTCTAGAAAATCATCTGTGTATATGTTCATCTTCATTGTTTCCATATTTTCTAAATATTAAAAAAACTGCATTGACATGACAGATAACCAATACCCTTCTTTCTATCTACCTACTAGTTCCTGGTTTTAACCAAATGTTTGCATCACTGTCATTTTTTAAAAAAATTTTCTGAGATAACAAAAGTTAACATAGACATACACAACTCGGCCTATATGTAGAATGAACATCTTATAACTTAGAGGAGGGTTTTTCCCTGTGTTCTTCTTATTGCAGAGCTTCAGTCATACATAGGCTAACTGATAGATTAAGACCAAAATTTGCTTTCATGCCTGAGCTTTTCTCAGCTCTCTTTCTGCTCTAAGATCTTCAAGGCTCGTCCCTGGAGAAAGGAGCCTCTTCTTCAAAGGACTTTTCCTTAAAAGGCAAAGTTTGATTTAAAATATACTATTTTTCACCTGTTTTAAGGTGAAATTTTCTGCTTGACCTTTTAAGAAAACATGACCAGAGACTGAAGAGATGGCTCAGCCTTGAAAAGGACTTGCTGCTCTTGCACACGTTCCAGGTTTGGTTTCCAGAATTCACATCTGTGGCTCACATGGGCCTGTCATTCTAGTTTCATGGGTTAAAACAACTTTTTTTGACCCTTGTGGGCACTTTCAAATATGTGGTATGCACACAGAGGAACAGAAGAGCACACATTCACATAAAATAAAATCAATATGTTTAAAAGAAAATATGGTTTGCTTGACAAATAATGAGTGCAAAGCCTCCATAATTAATGCATTTTTAAACTTGTCTTCAAAATGAGAATTTATGTGGTTATAGGAGAAGGACAAAGAAAATTATTTTCTTTGGCTTTTTAACTTTGATTAAAAAAATTACCTACAAGTGTAAAGTGTTACATGGTGAGAGAGCTATGTATATGAGATGTATAATAGCTATGACTATGTGGAGGCAAGGAAGAAAAAGCTACATAAAAAGATATTTAGAAGAGTAATGTATGCAAAATAAAGATATGTAGACATGTGGAAATAGATGTAACTGTGTACAGAGATGTATGGCCATATATATGCAAAGCAAGATGTGTAGCTAAATGCATAGAATGTAGCAATGTAAAGGTTTGTAACTGTGTGGAGACAGAAAGAGTCAGAGACCATTTTTAAGAAGAAGTAAAAGAGAAAGTTACCATCAGAAAGAGTGTATTTTTTATTTTTCCATCAAATAGAAAAAGTCCAGTCCTCACCACCTTCATGGATTTTTTCACATACCGTGGTGGGGACTGGAGGCTGGACCTTCCAGTTACCGATACTCTGGAATATCAATTTTTCATCAATACCACTTCTGGAAACATATTTAAGACAATCGTTTACTTTCCCTGATTTCATGTAGAAAAGTCTATGTTCCACTTCATACAGTGAGAATAAAAGTCATATGAGTGTGGTTCAATATTGTTCGGTTCTTATAAGCAGAGTGATGGACATAAGAGCCAATAGAATCCTATTTGAAGTGCTGCAGACACATGAGAGCGTCAACACCCACTGCTGGAATTTCAAGACACAACAGAGGATTATGGCTAAGTAGGCTTCCCTCTCTCTGACACTTGTGTTGTAGCTTTTGCTAGAAACCCAGGAATGCTTTCTGCTGTCAGCTTCTCTCAATAATAATCTCCTGATTTTTCAATACTGGAATGTAGAGTTAATTTTCTGTATATAAAGAACATATGCTGGAATATCCACAGAACCTTTCACTCTTCTGTGTGAGTCCCAAGTGGAGACACAATTCATAGTCCTCATAGGGAATAACTGTGTCCTCTGTTAAGAAAAGACATCTGTACTCTGTATTGCTGGAGATCAAGTGGAAGAATAATAGACTACAGAGAGGACTGGTTAGCCTCTTCTACCAACAACAACTACAACAGAAAAGAATCATTGTGAGCTATGTTAAAAAGGCTGTAACCTCTGAGGAACAGTTTCAGCGAGTGACTCACCAGGAGGAACATCTGGGGCAGCCAGGCCACATAGTTCTGCTTCCTTCAGGGTTTATGCTATGACTTGTATCACTGTGGAAGGAAGATTACTATACTGTTGACAGTAATAGGTTCCAATATCTTCAGACTGCACACTACTTATCTTGAGAGAAAACTGTGTGCCAGATCTACTCCCACTGAACCTAGATGGGACCCCATCTTCCAAGCTGTTTGCATGATAGATCAGGAGATGAGGATGTTCTCCTGGTTTCTGCTGATACCATGCTAAAGCATTGCCAATGTTCTGACTTTCCTGGCATGTCATAGTGACACTTTCTCCCAGGGACACAGACAGGGTAGCTGAAGACTGGGTCATCTGGATGTCACATCTGGCACCTGAGATTAGAAAATTGAAAATAAATTTGTATAGTTAATTCTATTAGAAAAGCCTTTCACAGAGATAATGAAATACTGACCAGATTCAGAAATTCATTTACAGAAATTAAAATTTCTTACCTATAATCCAGAGCAGCAACACCAGAGGCTGTGTGGGAGCCGCCATGTCTGTGCTGTGACTGTGTGAGGCTGACCCCAGCACAGATGTGACCTGACTATGAAGAAGGGGAACAGGTACACTCTGGGCACATGCAAATCAGCAATGGCAATTGGCCAAGCTGGTGACTTATTACAGCCTGCGGTCCTCTTGTGTTATCAGATCAGAAAGGCAGTACAGGTTTATTTGTAGGAATGTGCTCCTCTTTTGACAACAAAGAACAACAACACTGTAAGAGTTGTACTTTATTTTGATAGCTGTCATGTTCAATGTAGAATTTCTTTGATTACCACCGTGACAGGGACTGTCAGATATGGTATAATTCTAGAAAGTACATAAATCCTTACAAGATCCTTTCATAGGTAGCTGCAAATGTTTTTGAGACCATGCAGCTATTTCTTCTTTTCTATTTATTTATGAAATTGTATTTAATTAAGGCATTTCTCTCTTCCTTTCCTCTCTTTAAGTCCTCCTAATGCATCCCTTCACCATCCTTCAAATTCACGACCTATTTTTCATAACTTTATTATTTTATGAATATACTTGTGTATACATGAATATTCTTAAATATAAACTGTTAAGTCTATACAATAATATGTGTATGTATGCTTTCAGGGCTGGTCATTGAGCAGTGGGCAATCAATTGATGTGCTCTTTCCTGGGAAAGAGTCCCTCCCCTGCTCCCAGTTTTACTAAGTTGTCTGTATCCTTTGGGGACTCAAAGCCTCATGGACTTTCCCCATCCAGTTTCTAATGCTCTTTGGTGTCCTCACTGTTCAGCTCATATTTGGTTCATAATGTTGGTGAGAATTTTCATGTATGTCTCCCGATGTTACTAGAAGGCAAAAGTCTCTCAGCAAATTCACTGATCATATGGTCTTACAATTTTCAACACAATTTCAAAAATGTTCCCTGAGCCTTGGTTTGGGAGTATTGTGTAGATGTATCCATTGGGACTTAGCTCTACAACTCACCAGGCAACTTCTTGCTCACAATGATTCCCACATGAGTAAGAGAATACTTCTTGAAGACATGATTTGTAAGGGAGGACAGAATCTCATGTAACTAACACATTTTTCAGGTACAGTCTTGTTTTACCTATTTATCACAGCCCAGATAAACAAGAACACTTCTATCATGACCAGACAAGGTCATGAACTTTCTCCCCTTTCATCTGTTCATATAAATTCTCTTCCTAGATTATTCTGGGATTATATCTATTCCTAATATTCCTGTGAGGCTTCAGATTATTGGACCTGACTTCTATCCTTACTTATCACAAATTATTGTCTTTAAGGAATGTGAGTTTTCTCTCAGAAATTATCTCTCATGTCCTTGAATGTAAAATGGTCTCAAACTTGCATGTGGTATAGGCACCGTATTTCTTCCAGATAATGAAAGGACATTTCACTATATGTTTTGGGCAGAAGAGTACAAGATGCATGGTGAGAGAAACATGTAAGAAAGGAGATGTAGAAGGTAAACATGGGGAGTTATAGCCAAAGTGAGGTCTAGAGTGTGTCAACCCAACTGCTATATGTGAAATAGAGATCAGATAGTATGAGAATGACACACAGTTAGTGTCAAAAATTATGATGGACACAGGGGAGGTATCAGAAACAATAGGTAGGTGGGTATGTTCAGAAACTGATTAACCTGTAAATCAATGACAGGAGTCACTCTGGTGTATATGGTCATAGATTTTATAGTGAGGGATATATCAAAGAATCTACAATAGAGATAAGAATCTGTGTACTCTGCCTCAATTCTATGCATTAATATGAACATATTTCAAGTACTGACACAATATGTGTATGATTTGTTTAAGCAATAAAATCATGCTAACAAACATATAGAATCCATCAAAATGGTAATTTATTTCACAGCTGGCAGCAACTGCCTTGAAAAAATACAGTTGGTTTGTCAATGTTATTTATTTGGATACTCATCTGAGTATTACTGAAAATTATAATTAAAGTTTTAAAGATTTGGTTTTTTAAATGTACATGACCATTTTGGTCCATGTACAACACCAATATGTATGCTTCCCACAGAGGTCAGAAGAGAGTAACAAAGCCCCTGAAAATGGAATTGTTTCAAACCATCATGTGGGTACTGGGAATTAAGCCTCATTCCTCTGCAAGAACAAAAAGTCCTCTTAGAGCCATCTTTCCAACCAGATACCGAAAATTATAATTTTATGTGGCTGATGGCCCTTTTGCAAACATTCAATCACATTTATTATTTTCCCCATCTCTTATCTGTTCCTAAAACCCACCACAACCACATACTGACATCCATCTTCTTTGCTGAATCTCACACAACCTTGGAATAGAAACTCATTCACACAGTGATTATAGAGAGTTTATTTGTTCTCTACATACAAACAGAAAAAAAATAATTATTATTCACATTCCATGTCAAGAAGGCTGGTGGAAATCAGTCTTTGTGTGTTCTGAACCTGCCCCATATCTGAAACAAATCAATAGAGAAACCAATCTTCTGTCTTATTCTCTGGGAATTAAGATGCAACTTGCCCCACATCATGGTTGGATTAACACAATTTCTGAGTGCTATCAGCTGGCTGCCTCTACTTTCACTTCCTTCATGAAGTTTCATTCTCAGAATAACCCACAGTTGTAGATGAATTTCTAAATGGTCTTATTATAAAAAAACATGAAGACAAATACAGGGGTGAAAGCCTGAGAGGGATCATGGAAATAGGGAAAGCAACCAGCCAAACTTACCTCACCAACTCTGAAGCTTCCAAGTGCGAGATACTTCCTGTCTACCCATGCCTATATGCCTTGCTGTTCTGCCATCTGATTTGCTTTTTCTGTCAAGCTATATCACTTCCTCTTCTTGCCAGCACTGTTACTTCCTGTCTTTCTGTACAGACCTCCAGACCTGCATGGTTAACTAGTGTTAGAATTTAAGGCATGTGCCACCACACCTGGTTCTGTTTCCAGTGTGGCCTTGAACTCACATAGATCCAGACAGATCCCTGCCTGCAAAGTGATAGAATTAAGGGTATGTGCCTGACTTCTTTGTTTACTTATAATAGCTTGGTTTTTTTTCCTGTGATCTCCAGGCAACCTTTATTTATTGAAGCACAAATAAAATACCACCACATTTCAGCACAAATAAAATATTATCACAATTCCCCTTTTTTGTCTAATAAATAATAAAAAAATTAAAAAGTTATAACTAATATAAGAAATACTATATACAATAAGTACAATAACTATATACAGTATATAGAAGTAATAAATATATCAACAATGAGTAGTCATTTGCATTTGACAAATTCAGAGAAAATATTCTACATATTTTTTTAAAATTTTTACTCTGTTTATTTGGTAGAAATATCAATTCCAATATAATATCTTCCCTCTGCATTAAAATTCCTGTAGGAGAATGCTTAGAGTGTAAAATAACCAAAATGCAATCAATCTTTGGATCCACATGATCCACATGTGCTTCATGTACTTTCTTTTCCACCAAGGCCAATTCTCTCTCTGCTTCAGCTGATAATTCTCTTCGACTATTTAAGTCTTTGTCACCTTCTAAGATTTTGAACAAATTACTCAGTTTATCATTTTTTTTTTTTACTGAAACAATAGTTCATAGATGTGCAATGTCTCCAAATAATCTTTGAAAGTCATTAATAGTCCATAATTGATCTCTCCTAATTTTCACCATTGGGGGTCTGATTTTTTGTAGACCAATTTTATATCCTAAATAATTAATAGAATCTCCTCTTTGTATCTTTTCAGGAGCAATTTGTAATCCCCAACAAGGCAAAAATTTCTTTACTTCTTCAAATATTCTTTCTACGTTATTTGCATTTGAGTCAGGTAGTAAAATATTGTCCATGTAATGAGAAATTATAGATTTAGGAAATTGTTTTTATATTATTTCCAATGACTGTTGTACAAAATATTGGCACAGAGTTGGGCTATTTAACATTCCCTGTGGGATAACCCTCCATTGATATTTCTTAACTGACTGGGAATCATTATAAGTAGGCACTGTGAAGGCAAATCGTTATATTTTTCCTGTAAGGGTATTGAGTGTCCCAGCCAGCAGGATCTTCAACAGAGACCACATAAGGGGGAATGGCGAATGAAGGGACAAGAGACACAAAGAATTGACAGCAAGACAGTATTCTAATCATGCTGCAAAATTTTATTTTTCTCAGGAGGGTTTTATAGTAAGCAGACCAGGAAACTTTCTTTGGGAAAAGATCAGGGGACTGTTGAGTTGCTTGGCAACTCAACCAAGCAACCTAACCACAAAACATTGTTACTAATGGTTACTGTAGCAGAAAGATAAGGAAATGTTAAGTTATTTTCTAATAACTCAGGACTTGTCCAGGCATGTCAAAAGTTTCTGGTTAGTGGCTCAATACTGGACAACAGAAACTTAACTCAGGCAGGCAATATGCATGGCTTTTGAAATTGTCCTCGGCAATTGAGAATAAACAGTCTTTTAAATTGATAACTATAAGAGGCCGTCCTTTAGGTAACAGAGTAGGCAAAGGAATTCCAGATGGCAGAGAGCCCATTGGCTAAATTACTTTGTTATTTGCTCTTAGGTCTGTTACAATTCTCCATTTACCAGATTTCTTTTTAATAGCAAATAAAGGAGAATTCTAAGGGCTGGTTGATTCTTCAATATGCTAAGCATTTAACTGCCCTTGTACCAGTTCTTCTAAAGCCTGCAGTTTCTCTATTGTTAAAGACCATTGCTGAACCCATACAGGCTTATCTGTTAAATATTTTACAGGTAGTACTGTTTGTGTCTTTGAAAGATCAGCAGTTGTTGTGCCCCGTTCTTATAAATCTGAAATAAGTGACTGTTCTTTATAATAATACCTCCTAATATTTCTTTTAGAATCGTGTTAGTTAATGATTTGTTTCTGAGGTTGGAGGAATGTTAATCTAAGTATTCCATTGTAATAGATCACAGCTCCATCAATTCATAACTATATTAGCCACACATGGCTTTAATTTTCCTCTCTGTCCTTCTGGCCCTATATGTTCGAGCCATCTTGCACTCTGTTTCACTTGAGATAATGTTCCACTCTCTAACAGCTGAACATTTACCTCTTGAATAGGCCAATTTGGATGCCAAAATTCTGGTGCAATTATTGTCACATTTTACATGTGTCTACTAAACTGTCCAAGAAAACATCATTTTTTAATTTTTAATTTTGATCTTTATTTATTTATAGAAGTTTGCCAAAAAATTCACTTTATGTTTTTTTCTGAATTTCCCATTCTCTGTGCTAAAGCTATTCTATCACCTCGAGCAGCTTGATTTATTCCAATAGGTATTTGATTATTTAATTGCTCTGAGAAGGTGATTCTTCTATGATGGCAGGAAAAGTCTGAACTGAATTTGCCATGGGCACCTGTATGAGGCCCCTCAGGGAGTTTCCCAAAACCAGAGGCAAAGGATTCCTTGTCTGTCCCTTGTTGATCTATATTCCTTAGTCCACTCTTTACCCTGACCACACCTTCTGCATAACATGGAAGGGAGGGGCATTCTGTTGCTATTGTTCCTTGAATAAGCATTGTTTCTAGGAATGCTCTGTTTACACTCCCTTTTCAAATGACCTTGTTTACCACAATTAAAACATCTGACATTATGATAAAAAAAACTTTGCAAAAAATTGCAAATTGTTGGGGCTGGCATGTAAGATGGCTCCCATGCTGCCAGCAGAGACTGGAGAAAAGGGGACCTGAGATTTTGGACCATCAACCCTCCATGTGTTCCCCTCTGATCTTATGCTTAGCATGCCTCTAGAGGGCTAAGGCAGAAATGCCTACATGTCCCAAGGTCATGCTTTATGGACCTTATATCCTCCTCAATATAAATACTTCTTGTAATATTAGTCTTTTTCTTCTATCTGATCTTCATGTTCTGTATTCCTAGATTAATGGTGATTTCTGTGATACAGGAAAGAAGTGAAGTAAATTTCACAGAGATGATCACCCAGGCTGGGGTCAAGGCAGTTATGCAGGTCATGGGAAAGAAGCTTTTTAGGCTTGGATAAACTGTACTGAATGTGTGGTCAACTATAGCACATGGTATGATGTATATTAACATACTGGATTCAAATTGGCCATGATGAGTAATTCAGTTTCTGAGGATATTCCAAGGGCATTGTGTAAAACTTGAGACCCTAAGGTGTACTGGCTGAAGACTGTGGTTGGAGTAACATATAGATGGGATGACAAACTAAAAGTGTGGTAACCTAGAATAGAAGGAAAATAATGGCCTCCACCAAGAGAGGGAGATGGCAACTTTAATCCAGATTTTTTTTTATTCCTCCTGAAGGAGTGTGGAGACAATGTGGCAATGGTTGGAGTGATTGCTACAAGTTTTATTGGATTCCTAGATTTAAAAGAGCTGCCAGAAAAGGTGAGCTTCCTTTTTGGAAGTTCTGAAATTTAGATTAGGTCTTCTCTTCCTCGGAATTGTTGGAATAGAGATGGAAAGAAGTTGCTAACTTGCAAGAACAGATTTCTTGTCTGAGGTCATTGTGACACCCCAGTCATGGGGCTTGGTGTTGCAGAGGGCTGAGGAGGAACTTAGGTGGATGCAGGGGTCTTGAAGTCAGAGCAGGTTGTGTGAGAAGGAAATGACTGTCTGGTACTGCTGTGGATATCGCTCTATATAAATAAAACACTGATGGCCAGTGGCCAGACAAGAAGTATAGGCGGGACAAAGAGAGAGGAGGATTGGGGAAACAGGAAGAAGGAGGAGAGACACTGCAGCCACGGCCAGGACAAGCAGCATGTAAAGATGCCAGTAAGTCACCAGTCACATGGCAAGGTATAGATTTACAGAAATGGGTTAATTTAAGATATAAGAACAGTTAACAAGAAACCTGCCACGGCCATACAGTTTATAAGTAATATAAGCATTTGAGTGATTATTTTATACGTGGATTGTGGGACTGCGGGGCTTGGTGGAACCTGGAGAGAAGCCCTCCAGCAACATGGTACATTGACCACTGTTCTTATTTTTACTTTTTTTTTTTTTTTGCGAAATTGCATGTTGCTAGCCTCTGAGTCAAATGCTCAGAATATTGTATAATCATTAATAATAAAAAATAGATTGTGTTTGCTTTGCTGTTAAGTCTGGGATAGTTCCTGTGTTTAGTATAAGATGATAAAGAATATATGGGTGATTTTCTAAGAATAACCTTTGGAATCATGAGAACATTTTATATTGGGTGATTTCCCCTTTTCTTTTTGTTCCCCCTTGCTTATGATAATAAAAGACTAAGGTTACCAGGGCAAAAGCAGAAACTAAAAGAAGCTAGGGAAGTTAAGGAAGCTGTAGCAAAGAAGCTATATAGCAACTGCAGAAGCCTAAAGTGACCTGTCAGCTTGAATGAGCACTGTCTCTGAGTCGTTACTGTGCCTTCCAGGTATCCCATCTATCAGACCCCCAAAACTGCTGAGGCTGGTTCCTGGCAGCAAATTATTCTGATTCAACAATTAATTGAAATATAAAAAGTTAATGTGATCATCAAGAAGTACTTTGAAATTAAGTAAATGAATGATATTTATACAGTATATATAATATATATGAGAATGGAGATTATTTCACTGATTCATAATAAAATCATTTCTTCAAAGAAATTGCTTCTTTGGAAATGTTATCAGCAGCCAGGATTGTAGGCTGTAGTCTACATGCCCTTTGTAGGCATTGTAAATAAGGAGCAGATTTACATACTTACTGTATATTCCTTTAAGTCTCCCCCTCCCTCTCTCTCTGTCTTCTCATCTTCATATATATGGAAAAATTTGTGACAAATATGCCAAAAGTCATTTTCTGTAATGTCATGCCTGGAACATAGGTCTATATTTGGAATGTCTAGGTTATGAGCCATAAATTCAATTAAAGAATATATGATTAGTTCATTTGAAGTGATCTTTATTGCTCCTGTCATTATTTTTTTTTCGTACCAATGTTCAAACTTTCTAAAAAAGTATTTTCAGATTTTTAATTAAAGTATACAATAAAATTATCCATTTAATTTTTTGATTATTAACTCAGTTTAAAAATCTATTTTCTCTCACTGGTTACCTGACCATTTACATATGATCTTTGATGCAAGGACTCTTACGGGGACATGAAGATTCACTACTATTGTGTTTCTTTTGCCTGAACTGTTAGATTGTTTTTATATATGGAAAGAAGGACTCAGATATTTTCCCTTACTTTGGCTAAATCTGATCTTGATGCAGGGAAAACTTTTTCTCTGTTTTTCATGAAGCTATCCATAAAATCTGCCTCCCTTTCACTGATGGACAAGTTCATCAAAATAAAAGCTAAGTGATAGAGCTTTTCAAATACTCAGTCAAATTCAGTATCAGCAAAAGGCATCCAAATGTTAATGTACCCTTATAGTCCACTATAATTCAGTTATTATTAAAAGGAAAATTATTTGCATTTGCTACTTACTTGAACTCATGACATCTAAACCTAAGTCTATAAGCTCATGCACACCTCAGTTTCTAGGTGTTATCTCTGCTGTTTCTCATACTTCCTTCACTGCTTCACAATACTTTTTTCTTTAAGTGAGTACCATAAATCATTCAGCAAGAATCATAAAATGGGAAAAAATTACCTTAGTGTCAACAAATACTTATTCTGTAAAGTATTTGTTGATGAATTTGTAATTGAGGCATGCATGATAGAGTATGGATGTTAATTTTCATCTCTGTGGGATATATACATATATATAATTTCCCAACTGCAGTTTTAAAAAGCAAAATAGCACAGCATCACCCTGGCTTACTATGTCTCCAGACTGAATTACTTTTTTCCTGGGTTGTATCACAGCAGTAGAAAAGCAATCATTAAATCAGGAGAGGCATTCTCAGATATGGAGTATTGGGGCTGTGGTGGAGTAAACATAATTCAGACACAGGAGCCTGAGCCTCTCAGGTTTATTCAACCCAAGATCCCTATAAACCATAAGCCTAACTTCATCTAAGATATCTCTCAGACAGGTGGAGGCACCACAAAAAACACAGGGATTGCAGCAGCAAAGTTTTGTTTTCCTGAGTTGTTTGTGCTATGATGTATATGATTGTGGGAAGGAGCTTTTTCCTTGATGACAATGATAAGTTACAAGTCTTTAGGTTGTAGGATGATCCCATGGGAAAAATCTGTCCTGACACACTGTCATTGACCCTTGAGGGTGTCCCAGAGATGGTATGGGAAGAATACTTTATGAGGATCCTTGGAGCCTAGTTTGGATTTTGTGGGTATCAGAGTAAATGTGTGCTAATGCCCTGGCTGGCCATGCAGTTGATGGTAGCTCGGTCTCCTAGAGTCATAGAAAGGAGAGCTGAAGACCATGTCAGCACAATGTTACCTCTGGAGGCTGGAGCCACATATGAAAATTAGAAGTAGAAAATGAAAGATACATTATATTCTAAATTACAGATCTAAATAAAGGCAAAAATTCCATATAATACAGGACTCCAAATATAAAATACTTTTATGTAACACATTCTACTTTGTGATTTTTCCCATTTTTCTTGCCCTGAATCTACAATAGAAAAAACAAAGGAACTGTGATATGGACAGCATCTTCCTTATTTAATGAAAAGGATGGAGGCAACCAACAGTCCTATCCAGCTTTAAAGTCTATGAATCACATCTGTGACCAACATGGTACAACACAATTACAAGTACAGTAGTGGTCCACATAACTTGGCAGTAACTAAGAGCTGTCTAATTGGACTTCAGACTGGCTCAATAAAAGGGATATAATTCCTACCACTGGACACTAGCTAACTAACCAATCCTATTGAAATCATAGAGAGGAGAATCTATAATCATTACTTTTCTAAACTAACAGAGTCTTTAACAGAAATCTAAAAATGTTTGTCCTTATACCCATGGATAATTGTAGACTTCATCCCTCTTCAAAGAAACATTTCTTTGCAATAGACAGAGATCATTACAGAAAAGTTTAACCAGGCAAAATGTAGAGTTGTGGAACACAGATCCAATGGATCAATCTACAAAACACTCCCAAAAGTAGGATCAGGGAATATTGCAGAAAATGTATCACAAAAATTTTAAGAGCCAGAGATCAGGGACTTTGCTGTGAGATTGTGTCTCTTAGTAATAACAGAAGTTACAACTATAAAAGCTTACCATATAAATGTGAGTTGAACAAGGAGGACAGCAATGAACATTCAAATGCCTTAGGAAAAGCCCATTAGGCATCATATCTACACAAAAAAACTACAGGAGATTGAGTAACTTTATGAGTGGATGAGGTGAGCCTTCCCAGAGAAGAACACATCAATTGGTTGTCCATTGTCAATAGGTCAGTCCTGAACATATGCCTACACACAACATCATATGGATTCAACAGGTTATAGTTAGGAATACATAAGTATACACAAATTTTATATATATATATTATATATTATATTTTATTTATATATATATATATGTGTGTGTGTGTGTGTGTGTGTGTGTGTGCATACAATAAATGCATACCATATGTATACATACAATAGCAATTGTTGAAAATGCCAATATTTGAAAGGAAAGCAGAAAGGGTTACATAAAAGGGCTTGGAGGGAAGAAAGGAAAGGTAGCCACTTTGCAATTAAAGTACAATCACAAACATAGACAAACAAACAATAAAGAAATGCAAAGACATTAGTGACCTTAAGGAAGACATGAGGTAAGCTTTATTAGAATCTGGACCATATCTATCCCTATACGTATCTTAGTGTGTGTAGTAGTTGTTTTTTACCCTTTGACTCTTTTGGGGCCCTGCCACCCAGCTCCCAAATAATCACACAGGAAGACTTAATTCTTATTCATAAGTGCCCAGGCTTAACTTAGTTTATTTCTAGCCAGTTTTCCTTAACTTAAATTATCCCATTGATCTTTTGCTTAGGAGTTGTTTGTATTAAAGAGAAGAATTCTAACAGAATAAAACATGAGTAATAAAGATGTGAAAACTGGTAACACAGAGTGAGTATGATTTATAAAATATTAATTTAAGCTATAAAAATACAAAATACATACATTTGTATGAATATAAGTCTTGTTTACTTTTTCTGACACTTTGATGTTAAATTGTCTACTTAACAGGAAATCTAGTACATTTTTATTTTTTTTTTTTATTTTTATTTTATTTTATTTTACAATACCATTCAGTTCTACATATCAGCCACTGGTTCCCCTATTCTCCCCCCTCCAACCCCTCCTCTTACCCCCAGCCTACCCCCTTTTCCCACCTCCTCCAGGGCAAATCCTCCCTGAGGACTGCGATCAACCTGGTAGACTCAGTCCAGGCAGGTCCAGTCCCTTCCTCCCAGACTGAGCCAAGTGTCCCTGCATAAGCTCCAGGTTTCAAACAGCAAACTCATACAATGAGCACAGGACTTAGTCCCACTGCCTAGTTGCCTCCCAAAATGATCAAGCCAATCAAATGTCTCACCTATTCAGAGGGCCTGATCCAGCTGGGGGCCCCTCAGCCTTTGGTTCATAGTTCATGTGTTTCCATTCATTTGGCTATTTTTTTTCAATAATTAAGTAAAACCAAAATTTATTATAAGTCACAGTCATCCTAGGGACCTCCATGCTATATATATAGCCTCCATGGTTCTATGGGTTGTGGTCTGATTGTTCTTTATTTTATATCTAGAATCCACTTATGAGTGAGTACATACCATGACTGTTTTTCTGGGTTTGGGTTACCTCACACAGGATGATTTTTTCTAGTTCTATCCATTTGCCTGCAAATTTCATGCTTTCATTGTTTTTCTCTTCTGAGTAGTATTCCATTGTGTATATATACCACATTTTTTTCATCCATTTTTTCTGTTGATGGGCATCTAGGTTGTTTCCAGGTTCTGACTATTACAAATAGTGCTGGTATGAACATAGCTGAGCATGTAACTTTATAGTATGAATCAGCATTCCTTGGGTATATGCCCAAGAGTGGGATGGCTGGGTCTTGAGGTAGTTCGATTACTAATATTCTGAGAAACCACCATACTGATTTCCACAGTGGTTGTACAAGTTTACTTTCCCACCAACAGTGGAGGAGTGTTCCCTTTGCTCCATATCCTCTCCAAAATTGACTGTCATTGGTGTTTTTGATCATAGCCATTCTGACAGGTGTAAGGTGGTATCTCAGAGTTGTTTTGGTTTGCATTTCTCTGATGATTAAGGATGTTGAGCATTTCTTTAAACGTCTTTCAGCCATTTGTGATTCTTGTTTTGTGAATTCTCTGTTTAGCCCTTTAGCTCATTTTTAATTGGACTGTTCAGTATTTTGATGTCTAGTTTCTTGAGTTCTTTATATACTGTGGAGATCAATCCTCTGTCAGATGTGGGGTTGGTGAAGATCTTTTCCCATTCTGTTGGCTGTCTTTTTGTCTTATTGACTGTGTCTTTTGCCCTGCAAAATCTTCTCAATTTCGAGAGGTCCCATTTATTAATTGTTGTGCTCAGGGTCTGTGCTGTTGGTGTTTTATTTAGGAAATGGTCTCTGGTGCCAATGGATTCAAGAGTGCTTTCTACTTTCTTTTCTATTAAGTTTAGTGTAACTGGATTTATGTTCAGGTCTTTGATCCACTTGGACTTGAGTTTTGTGCATTGTGACAGATATTGATCTATTTGAAATCTTTTACATATTGAAATCCACTTATGCCAGCACCATTTGTTGAAGATACTTTCTTTTTTCCATTGTATAGTTTTGGGTCCTTTGTCAAAAACCAGGTATTCATATGTGCATGGATTAATGTCAGGGTCTTTAATTCGATTCCATTGGTCCTTATGTCGGTTTTTATACCAGTTCCAAGCTGTTTTTATTACTATAGCTCTATAGTAGAGTTTGAGATTAGGGATGGTGATGCCTCCAAAGGTTGCTTTATCCTATAGGATTCTTTTAGCTATCCTGGGTTTTTTGTTTTTCCATATGGAGTTGAATATTTTTCCTTCCAAGTCTGTGAAGAATTGTGTTGGGATTTTGATGGGGATTGCATTGAATCTGTAGATTGCTTTTGGTAAGATTGCCATTTTTACTATGTTAATCCTACCTATCCATGAGCATGGGAGATCCTTCCTTTTTCTGATTTTTTCAATTTCTTTCTTTAGAGATTTAAAGTTCTTATCAAAAAGGTCCTTTACTTGTTTAGTTAGTGTTATCCCAAGGTATTTTATATTATTTGTGGCTATTGTAAAGGCTGATGCTTCTCTGACTTCTTTCTCAGCCCTTTTATCATTTGTGTATAGGAGGGCTACTGATATTTTTGAGCTGATCTTGCATCCTGCCACTTCACTGAAGGAGTTTATCAGCTGTAGGAGTTCCCTGGTAGAGTTTTGGGGTCACTTATGTATACTATCATATCATCTACAAATAGTGAAAGTTTGACTTCTTCCTTTCCAATTTGTATCCCTTTGATCTCCTTTTGTTGTTTTATTGCTCTAACTAGAACTTCTAGTACTATATTGAATAAAAATGGGGAGAGTGGACAGCCTTGTCTTGTTTCTGAATTTAGTAGTATCGCTTTGAGTTTCTTTCCATTTAATTTGATGTTTGCTGTTGGCTTGCTATAAATTGCTTTTATTATGTTTAGAAATGTTCCTTGTATTCCTGAACTTTGTAAGACCTTTATCATGAAGGGGTGTTGGATTTTGTCAAAGGCTTTTTCAGCATCTAAGGAGATGATCATGCAGTTTTTTTCTTTCAGTTTTTTTATATGGTGTATTACATTGACTGATTTTCGTATGTTAAACCATCGTTGCATCCCTGGGATGAATCCTACTTCGTCGTGATGGATAATGGTTTTGATGTATACTTGGATTCAATTTGCCAATATTTTGAATATTTTTGCATCAATATTCATGAGGGAGATTGGTCTTTAGTTCTCTTTCTTTGTTGCATCTTAGTGTGGTTTGGGTATCAGGGTAATTGTAGCCTCATAAAAAGAGTTTGGTAGTATTCCTTGTTTCTATTGTGTGGAACACTTTGAAGAGTATTGGTATTAGTTGTTCTTTGAAAGTCTGGTAGAATTCTGCACTGAAACCATCTGGTCCTGGGCTTTTATGGTTGGCAAACTTTTGATGACTGTTTCTATTTCTTAGGGGTTATTGGTCTATCTAAATGGTTTATCTGGTCTTTATTTAATTTTGGTATGTGTTATTTATCCCGAAAATTGTCCAGTTCTTCCTGGTTTTCTATTTTTGTGGAGTACAGGTTTTTGAAGTATGATCTGATGATTCTCTGGATTTCCTCGTTGTCTGTTGTTATGTTTCCCTTTTCATTTCTGATTTTGTGAACTTGGGTGCTCTCTCTTTGCTTTTTGGTTAATTTGGCTAGGAGTTTGTCTATCTTGTTGATTTTTTCAAAGAACCAACTCTTTGTTTCATTGATTTTTTGTATTGTTCTCTTGTTTTCTATTTTGTTGTTTTTAGCCCTAAATTTGATTATTTCCTGGCATCTATTTCTCCTGGTGAGTTTGTTTCTTTTTGTTCTAGAGCTTTCAGTTGTGCTGTTAATTCATTGGTATGGGATTGCTCCATCTTCTTTATGTGTGCATTTAGAGCTATGAATTTTCCTCTTAGCAATGCTTTCATAGTGTCCCATAAGTTTGGGTATGTTGTACTTTCATTTTCATTGAATTCTAGGAAATCTTTAATTTCTGTCTTTATTTCTTCCTTGACCCATTGATGTTTCAGGTGGGCATTATTCGGTTTACATGAGTTTGTGGGTTTTCTATAATTTTTGTTGTTGTTGAGGTCTAACTTTAAGGCATGGTGTTCTGATAAGATACAGGAGGTTATTCCAAATTTTTTGTATCTGTCGAGATTTGTTTTGTGTCCAAGCATGTGGTCAATTTTTGAGAAGGTTCCATTGGGTACTGAGAAGAAGGTTATCTTTTGTGTTCGGATGGAATGTTTTGTAGATATCTATTAAGTCCATTTGAGTCATAACATCTGTTAGGTCCTTTATTACTTTGTTAAGTTTCAGTCTGGTTGATCTGTCTTTTGGTGAGAGTGGTGTGTTAAAATCTCCTACTACTAATGTGTGGGGTTTGATGTGCGTTTTAAACTTTAGTAGTGTTTCTTTTATGAATGTGGGTGCTTTTGTATTTGGAGCATAAATGTTTAGAATTGAGAATTCATCTTGGTGGATTTTTCCCATGATAAATATGTAATGTCCATCCTGATCTCTTTTGATTGAATTTAGTTTGAAGTCTATTTTATTAGATATTAGGATAGCTACACCAGCTTGTTTCTTAGGTCCATTTGCTTGGAAAGCCTTTTCCCAGCCCTTTACTTGGAGGTAGTAACTGTCTTTGAAGTTAAGGTGTGTTTCTTGTATACTGCAGATGGATGGGTCCTGTTTTCTTATCCATTATGTTAGCCTGTGCCTTTTTATAGGTGAATTGAGACCATTGATATTGATGAATATTAATGACCAGTGGTTGTTAATTCCTGTTATTTTTGTGGTTGTGTTGAGTTGTCCTTCTTTGGTGTATGTTGGTGTGGGATTATCTATTGCTTGATTTTTCATGGATGTGCTTAGCTTCTTTGGGTTCGATTTTCCCTTCTAGTGCTTTCTGTAGGGCTGGGTTTGTGGACATGTATTGATTAAATCTGGTTTTATCCTGGAATATTTTGTTTACTCTGCCTATGGTGATTGAGAGTTTTGCTGGGTATAATAGTCTGGGTTGGCATCCATGGCCTCTTAGTGTTTGCATAAGATTTGTCCATGATCTTCTAACTTTCATATTCTCTATTGAGAAGTCTGGTGTTATTCTGATGGGTTTGCCTTTATATGTCACTTGGTCTTTTTCCTTTGCAGCTCTTAATATTTTTTCTTTGTTCTGTGTGTTTAGTGTTTTGATTATTATGTGGCAAGGGGATTTTTTTTGGATCCAGCCTATTCGGTGTTCTGTAAGCTTCTTGTATCTTCATAGGTATTTCTTTCTTTAGGTTAGGAAAGGTTTCTTCTATGATTTTATTGAATATATTTTCTGTGCCTTTGAGTTGGTATTCTTCTCCTTCTTCTATCCCTATTATTCTTAGGTTTGGTCTTTTCATGGTGTCCCAAATTTCCTGGACATTTTGTGTTACGACTTTTTTGTCTTTAGTGTTTTCTTTGACTGACGAATCTATTTTCTCTATTGTGTCTTCAGTGTCAGAGATTCTCTGTTCCATCTCTTGCAATCGGTTGGTTATGCTTGTTTCTGTAGTTCCTGTTTGTTTAGTCAGGATTTCTATTTCCAGCATTCCCTCAGCATGTGTTTTCTTTATTGTCTCAAATTCATTTTTCAGATCTTGGAATGTTTCTTTCATCTGTTTAATTGCTCTTTCTTGGCTTGATTTGATTTCTTCCCATTTTTTGTTCATTTTTTCTTCCATTTCTTTAAGGGAGTTTTTTAATTTCCTCTTTAATGGAGATTCTATTCCTCTTTAAGGGAAGTTTTTATTTCCTCTTTAATGAAGTTTTTCATTTCCTCTTGAAGGGAAGTTTTTATTTCCTCTTTAATGGAGTTTTTCATTTCCTCTTTAAGGGAAGTTTTTATTTCCTCTTTGAGTGAATGTTTTATTTCTTCTTTAAGGGCCTCTATCATCTTCTTAAAGTCATTTTTAGGGTTGATTTTTTCTGTTTCTTCTTTCTTGGTATGTTCAGGTCTTGCAGGTGTAGAATCACTACATTCTGATGTTGCCATATAGGTCTTCATGTTGTTGCCTGTATTTTTGCACTGGCGTCTACTCATCTCTTCCTCTGCTCGGTGTAGGTGGTGTCTGTGTCTGAGAGTGCCTCTCTTGTTCTAATTTTTAGTCTTGGTTTAGTAGGAGTTCTTGGTTAAATTGGTGCTATTTGGCTGTTTCTTCAGGGGCAGCTGATCTCAGTAGGTCACGTTTATTCATTCATCAACTACTCAGCTGATCTTGTTTCTTCAGACTTCAAACTGTAGGCATCTGAATCCTCTCCCAGATGGATTTCAGGTGAGCAGGGTAGTCTCACCAACACCTCCAAGTTGTTGGGTTTCGCAGGATCAGCAGCCGGGCCCTGGGTTGTCCTCAGATGGAGTGTTCAGATTCCTTCTGTTTTCATCCCACGGAGATAGCTTCTTCCCCAGGTGTTGGGGTTAGAGGTGTCCCTGTTCCAAGCTGCATCTGCTGGGCCTGTATGTCTCTGCCAGCTGCCGCTGCAGGCCTACCTACGTCTGCTTGTCTCTGCTGCCAGGCCTGTCTACCTCTGCGGCCACCACCGGGCCTGTATGTCTCTGCCGTCTGCTGCTGGGCCTGAATGTTCCTGTTGGCTGCTGCCGCCAGGCCCATCTACCTCTATGGGCCGCTGCCACAGGCCTACTTGAGTCTGCTTGTCTCCACCGCTAGGCCCGTCTACCTCTGCGGGCTACCGCTGGGCCTGTATGTCTCTGCCGGCTGCCGACCATGGGCCTACCTTACTGCCTGCTATTGTTCTGCAGCTGCACATGCACCCCTGCTGCTGGGCCTGTCTACCTCTGCAGGCCACCGCCGGGCCTGTATGTCTCTGCCAGCTGCTGCTGGTCCTGTATGTCCCTGTCGGCCACCGCCTCTGGGCCCGTCTACCTCTGCAGGCCGCCACCATAGGCCTACTTGCATCTGCTTGTCTCCACCGCCTGGCCTGTCTACTTCTGTGGGCCACCATTGGGCCTGTATGTCTCTGCCAGCTACCTCGCGGGCCTATCTACCTCTGCTTCTCACTGCTGCGGCCATCTATCTCTGCGGCCGCACCTGATCATAAACTCTTATGTTTTGCCACTTTATGCGTTTCTACCTCTGCTTCTCACTGCTGCCGGACCCATCTATCTCTGCAGGCCGCCGCCAGGCCTGTATCACTAATAAACTCTTGTTGTTTTAAGCCACTGTTTGGTAGCCGTTTCCTCCAGCGAACAGGCAAAACTGCTTCTGAGTTTTTATCTTCATCTCTTTCTATATATCTTTTCTTTCCTTCTTACTCCATGGCTGGCTGTGTTACTGGGTGACTGGCCCCTTGTTTTCTCAATCCTTCATCTTTTCTTGCTTCTAGTTCTCCTTTCTTTCTCCTTTTCTCCTTCTATTTATTCTCTCTGCCGTGCCAGCCCTGCCTATTTCTCTCTCCTGCCCTGTTATGGCTGTTCAATCAGCTGTTTTAGACAAGCAAAGTAGCACAGCTTCACAGAGTTAAATAACTGCAACATAAAAGAATGCAACACATCTTTGCCTCATTAAACAAAAGTTCCACACCATAAACAAATGTAATACATATTAAAATAATATTCTACAACAAGTATGTGATGTTTTTAGTCTTAATGGCATAGACTGTACATTTATTTCTATAATCAGTTTAAGCTATTTCATTTATTATTTTAAAACTGTGAAGGGTTATTTATTTAACTTAGTAGTGGAGTGTTTGTTTACAATCACAAGGTGCTGGCTTTGACCCCAGTATCACAGATACACACACACACACACACACACACACACACACACACACACACACACACGAGTCAAATTGGTGGTGACCACTTATGTGAAATTGCCTTATGAGTTCTAAAATTCTGTATAATATGCATGATTTGAATTTCTCTTGCTATTATTTTAAGTTATCACTCACAATTTGCTCTCTAATATAAAAACATAAAATTTATACTTTCAGTAAAATAAAACTACAAAGTTTTGATGATAGTAATTTCTTTTTCTCCTTCATTTTTCACAATCGCAACTATAGACACAGGGCTAGGTAAAGTGCATGGGAAACACCGTGGGCAAAATCAGAATGTCCTGATGTTATGTTCCATATAATCTGTGATCCATTTACTGGTCTGCGTCTTTGAGGAATAACTAATCAGTGTATACTACTGTTTTTATACAAAACAACTTACTAAATGAGATACAAGATGAATATTGAGTACAGGGGTATGAATAAGTAACAGTCATTCATCTAGCCCTCATAAGTTAGGCATTTTCATGAGTCATTTAGTCTTTTTATTCTGAAATGTTGTCTCAAGACCAATACCTCTGAAAAGTTTGGTGGACCAATACATCTGAAAAGTTTGGTGATGTTGTATTGTGTTGCTTGACCAGGATCTGAGGCAAAAGCCAATAGGCCCATATTGGTGAAATTAATAAGGCCACTCCACATAGTTAAAATGAGATTTATTTAATGTCTACCTCTGTGGGCCACCACTGGTCCTGTATGTCTCTGCCAGCTACCTCGCGATTTGTTCCATCTATAAGCAAACTCCATTACCTGCAGGTAATGAAGGGGTAGGTAGGTTGAGGGATCTGGGAAAGATGCAGTGTAGTCAGGTGGTGTTCTCTGGAGAGCTCTGTCAGTCCACTTCTAGCATTCGGGTTCCCAGCAGCAGGAGAGCATAGCCTGTCCCCATCTTGGATCTTCAGGACCATCCCTTGGCCCCACCTTGTAGACATGAGAGTTGCTGAAGCTTCAATGGGGGCTGGAACTGCCAGACCAAAGCTGGAATGGCTACCCACTACATCTCCCCCTTTTTGTCTAAATAAGAAGGTTCTAACTTACTACAAGACTGTATACAAAGGAATGGTTATCAAATATTGACCAGGAGTAATGAGGGATAATGACCTAGATAAGATGGAATTACAATCAATGCGAACAATATCAAGCAAGAAACACATACTAAAATCCAGAGAAGCCTAGAGCATAGGTAAATGGTATGTTACAAAGATCATTCCAAATGGTATCCTATCCTAAAGACACTGAATCTAATACTTAATATGTTCTATCTAAGATATTCTGAAAAATCAAGAGTAAGCACGGAGAGAATTAGAATCTTAAAGACAATGGTCCCTTTTTATTGTTTTCCTTCTGTTCCACACCAGATGGCTCTTCTGATATGGGACTGAAGAATCTCTCAACCTTTTCTTTTAGCAATATGATTGGGTTTAGAGAAGGAGTAAGCCAATTCCATCTCCAAAGCCAGGTTGGCTTATAATTGAATTGGAACTACAACTTTTCTAGATTGATAGAGAGATAGATATTAGACAGTGAGATTTTACCATGTGTAGATTGGTACCAATAGATTCTTTCTTTCTGTTATAAACATCCAGATATCCAAGGCCTTATGATTACTGGAAGATGGGTATTTCCATTATCCTGGAAAGACAAAAACAGAACCCTACCCCAACCTTTGATTATTAAATTTTTCTTACAATTTGTAGAGATGTCACATTGGTGGATGTTCTTTTACTTCTCTTCATCAAGGGTTTTTTTCCTGTTTGAATCGAATTTTTATTAATTTTGTTGGTATCCATAGCTTTTCTTCTCCTGAAGAAACAAAAGCAAAACCCTTTACCCAACATAGAATATGTCCAGGTCTCCATTCTGAGATCAGCACATCCTTGAAATAAACCGGTTGGTTTAGCTCAGGAGTTTTGTCTGCCATCCAATGTCTCTCCGCAGCTGTTGTTCCATTCTCATCAGCATTGAGAAAATTTAAGGTTAATAAAGCACTATGCAATCTACTTCTAGGAGTCATTGTTACCTGTTGCTATTTATTTAGCACATCTTTTAAAGTTCAATTGGATCCTTCTATGACTGCTTGGCCTGTGAGATTATGTGGGATACCTGTAACATGCTTTATATTGTAATAAGCAAAGAATTGCCTCATTTTATTGGAGACATATGCTGGGGCTTTGTCTGTCCTAATTTGTACACTTATTCCCATGATGGCCATAACTTCTAATAGGTGTATAATGACAGAATCAGCCTTTTCAGAACTCATAAGAATTGCCCATTCCTGAATAGGTGTCAATGGTATGATGTACATATTTTAATCCTCCAAATTCTGCAAAATGAAACACACCCATCTGCCAAATTTCATTTCTTTGTATACCTTTTGGATTGATCCCTGCAGTTAATGGAGATTGCTTATAGATGGAACAAGTAGGACATTTTTTTCACAATATTCTTAGCCTGTTGCCAAGTGACAGAGAAATCCTTCTTCAAACCTTTGCTATTTACATGGTATTTCTTATGACATTCTGAGGCTTCTAGCACATTACCTATTAGTAACTGATTAATCTCATCATTACCTTGTGCTAGAGGTCCTGGCAGACCTCTGATGAGATCTGATATGTGTTATATGATGTTCCCTTTTGCTGAAGATTTCCTGCAATTGTATGAATAATGAAGTAAATTCTCTATTATCGGGAATAAACTCAGCAGTTTCAATATGTAAAACAATCTCTCAGTAACTCTATTGAGGGGTTCTGTGAAGTCCAGCAGTACCATAAGAATGGCATACAGTTCTGCCTTTTGTACAGAGCTGTATGGACATTGTACCACTTTACTTAAGTCTCCTGTTTTATATCCTGCTTTACCTCATTTATTTGCATCAGTATAGAATGTGAGGATTCCAGAAAATGGCTTTTGTTGTACAATGTGAGGAAGGAATTATTCAGTCTTCCTTATGAATTCTATTCTCTTGCTTTTGGGATAGTGGTTGTTAATCTCTACCAAAAGGTTACTGCAGGCTCTCTGCTAGTATTCACTATCTTTCCATAGTGATGAAATTTCCTCATTAATTAAAGGTACTACAATTTCTGCTAGGTCCATTCCCGTCAACTGGCCAAGTCTTAATTTATCTTTTTTGAATCAAATCAGAGATATTTTCTATAAAAATCTTTAATTTCTTATTTGGTTTACATGGTAGGAATATCCATTCCAATATAATATCTTCCTTCTGCATCAAAATACCTGTGGGGGAATATCTGGATGGGAATATGACGAGAATGCATTTAAGTTCTGGATCTACATGATCCACATGTGCTTCTCGAGTTGTCTTTTCTACTAGAGCCAATTCCTTCTCAGCTTCGGTGATAATTCTCTTGGACTCTTTAATTCTTTGTCCCCTTCTAGAGTATTAGCCAAATTTTGTAGTCCATCTTTGGGTATTCCCATGATACCCAGTAAGTTGGAAATGCTTCCTAATAATTTTTGAAAATCATTAAGAGTCTTCAATCGATCTCTCCTTACTTGTACCTTTTGGGGTCTAATTTTTGTAGCTCTATCTTATATCCTAAGTAATTAATAGAATCTCCTCTTTGTATTTTTTCAGGAGCAATTTGCAGTCCCCAGTGAGGCAAAACTTTTTTTACTTCTTCAAACATGCTTTCTAATGTATCTAACTTTGGATCAGCTAATAGGATATCATCCATATAGTGATAAATTATGGATTGTGGAAACTTTACATGAATTATCTCTAATGGTTTCTGCACAAAGTATTGACACAAAGTAGGGCTGTTTAACATTCCATGTGGGAGGACCTTCCATTGATATCTCTTGACTGGCTGAGAATTGTTATAATTAGGTACTGTGAAGGCAAATGTTTCTCTATCATTTTCTTGTAAGGGTATGGTAAAAAAACAGTCTTTTAAGTCAATAACTATTATAGGCCATTCTTTGGGTAGCAGAGAGGGCAAGGGCATCCCATTCTGTAGGGAATCCATTGGCTGAATTACTTTAATAATAGCTCTCAGATCTGTCAGCATTCTTCAATTACCAGACATTTTTTTTAAATAACAAATGCAGGAGAATTCCAAGGGCTGGTAGATTCTTCAATGTGTTGAGCATTTAACTGCTCTTGAACCAGCTGTTCTAAAGCTTGTAGCTTCTCTTTTGTCAAATGTCATTGTTCAACCCAGACAGGTTTATTAGTTAGCCATTTTAAACTTAAGGCAGTTGGTACTGCTGAGAGTTCAACAGCAGTCATGCTCTGTTTGTGTACAGCCTGAATAGTTGTTGACTGATTTTTATAGCCTGTCATGATATTATTCCTAGAAACATGCATTGGTCTGTATTCCTTTTCTGAAAGTGTAGGAGTTTTAATCTGGGTATTCCATTGTTGTAACAGATCTTGGCCCCAAAGATTTACTGCTACATTTGCTACATATGGCTTCAGCCTTCCTTTCTGTCCTTCTGGCCCTATTGCATCCAACCCATCTCAAACTCTGTTTTATCTGAGACAGGGTGCCAATCCCTAAACGTTGGACATCTACCTCTTGAAGAGGCCAATTTGGATGCCATGATTTTGGTGTAATTATAGTCACAACTTCACCTGTGTCTTCCAGGCCCTCCAGAACCAGGTCATTAATTCGAATTCTAAGCTTTGGTCTTTGTTCATTTATGGAAGTCTGCCAAAATATTTGTTTTATAGTGTTCTTTGAAAACTGTGATCCATCTATCAAAACTGTTTTAGCATCCATTGCAGTATCGGTTTTTACCTTAAGCATTGGTTTATTCAGTTGTCCTGGAGAGGAAGCAATCTGAATTGATGAAAATTGAATTTTCCTTCTGAAGTAAATAAAGCTCAAACCTGGGGGCTTGAGCCTCTTTATCACCTCCAACTTTCTTTCTCATTTACTTGGTATCCAGGGGTGGTAGTCTGAATGGCATGACCCCATGGTCTCATATGTTTCATACTCTATCCCCTTTATGAAACTGTTCAGAAAGGTTTACAAAGTATGACTTATTGAGGGGGCATATTGTGAGATGTGCTTTTGAGGTTCCAAAAGCCTGTTGTCATCCCCTGTGCTTTCTCTGTAATGAATTCTCCACAGGTGCCTGCCCTGATAAGATTTCTACTAGGGTCCAGAACAGAAGCTACAAATGGCTAGAATTCTAATCTGAGGGATTTTAAATGAATCTAAGGACACTGAGTTCTTTAGTCCATTCACTTTATTCTTCTAAGTAAATTCTATCTACACAGTTTCTTTTCTGTTTTCATACTTAGATCCTCTTGGTCCCTTCTGCTGCTCTCTCATTTCTATCTAGTTCTTTACATCTCCATTCTCATCTTTGTTATTCTAAATCAATTCTTCTAGTGCAGTCGGGGAACCAGTATATATGCACAAACAGTAATTCTCTGGCAAAGCAATGTGAGGCTTTAAGTTTTCAGGGTCACAGAGAGAGGTGATAAGGATCCACACATAAAGCAATAATTGTCAGCTTGCAATTACAACCGAAAACGAGGAGTCAATTTGCACAAGAAATGAAGCTTGGTAACTATCATCCATCTGGCCTTGTCAGAAATCTCCTTTGGTCAGTGGGAAATAATTACCTTAACTCAGTAACTAGCAAGTAGCTAAAACATCATCCCAGAAATGTGAGCAGTAAATCTCTTAAATTATGATCTTGTGTAAATAACTCGGGATAAAGGTAAATAGTTGAGGATTTCATTGTTACTGGTTATTTTACCTTATCTATATGTGAGATGATCTAATTCTTTTTTAAATTTATTTTATAATTTAATTTAATTTTACACATCAGCTACGGATTCCCTTGTCCTCCCCGCTCCCACCCTCCCTTCCTCCCAGTCCACCCCCCATTCCCATCTCCTGCAGGGCAAAGACTCCTCTGAGGATTGAGTTTAACCTGGTAGATTCAGTCCAGGCAGGTACAGTCCCTTCTTTCCAGGCTGAGCCAAGTGTCCCTGCATAAGCCCCAGGTCCCAAACAGCCAGTTCATGCACTGAGGACAGGACTCAGTCCCACTGCCTCGGGGCCTCCCAAACAGATCAAGCTAATCAACCGTCTCACTTATCTAGAGGGCCTGATCCAGTTGGGGGCTCCTCAGCTATTGGTTGATAGTTCATGTGTTTCCATTTGCTTGGCTATTTGTCCCTGTGTGTTTTCCAATCTTGGTCTCAACAAATCTTGCTCATACAAACCCTCCTCTTTCTCACCAATTGGACTCTAGGAGCTCCATCTAGGGCCTGGCTGTGGATCTCTGCATCCAGATACCTCAGTCCTTTCCAGCACAACAATTAGGGTGTTTGGCTATCCTATCACCAAAGTAGGTCAGTTCAGGCATTCTCTCAACCATTGCCAGTAGTCTATTGTGGAGGTATCCTTGTGGATTTCTGTGGACCTCTCTAGCACTTTGCTTCTTCCTATTCCCATGTGGTCTTCATTTATCATGGTCTCTTATTCCTTTTTCTCCCTCTCTGTTTTTGATCCAGCTGGGATCTCCTACTCCCCTAAGCTCTCTTTCCCTCGACCCTTGCCCTTCATTACCCCACTCATGTCCAGGTTGTTCATGTAGATCTCATCCATTTCTCTGTCATTGTGCAATCCCTGTGTCTTTCTTAGCATCCTGTTTTCTAGGTAGCCTCCCTAGAGTTGTGAGTAGCAGTCTAGTCATCTTTGTTTTACATCTAGTATCCTCCTATGGGTGAGTACATACCATGTTTGTCTTTCTGAGTCTGGGTTACCTCACTCAGGATGATTTTTTCTACATCCAATATTCACCTGCAAACCTTATGATCTCATTGCTTTTCACTGCTGAGTAGTATTCATTGTGTATATGTACCACATTTTCTTTATCCATTCTTCTGTTGAAAGGCATCTAGGTTGTTTCCAGGTTCTGGCTATTACAAACAATGCTGATATGAACATAGCTAAGCAAGTGCCCTTGTGGTATGATTGAGCATTCCTTGGGTATATGCCCAAGAGTGTATAGCTGGATCTTGGGGGAGATTGATTCCCAATTTTTTAAGAAAGCACCATATTGATTTCCAAAGTGGTTGTACAAGCTTGCATTCCCACCAGCAGTAGAGGAGAGTTCTCCTAGCTCCACATCCTCTCCAGCATAAAGTGTCTTCAGTGTTTTTGATCTTAGCCATTCTGACAAGCATCAGGTGGTATCTCAGAGTCATTTTGATTTGCATTTACCTGATGATTAGGGATGTTTAACAATTCCTTAAATGTCTTTCAGCCATTTGAACTTCCTCTGCTGAGAATTCTCTGTTTAGTTATATAGCCCATTTCTTAATTGGACTGTTGGGCATTTTGATGTCTAATTTCTTGAGTTCTTTATATATTCTGGTTATCAGCTCTGTCAGATGTGCAGTTGGTAAAGACTTTTTCCCATTCTGTAGGCTGTTGCTTTGCCTTGTTGACCATATTCTTTGCTCTACAAAAGCTTCTCAGTTTCAAGAGGTCCCATTGATTGATTATTTCTCTCAGTTTTCTGCTACTGGTGTTATATTTAGGAAGTGATCTCCTATGCCAACACATTCTAAACTACTTCCTACTTTCTCTTCTATTAGGTTCAGAGTAACTGACTTTATGTTGAGGTCTTTGATCCATGTGGACTTAAGTTTTGTGCATGGTGACAGATATGGATCTATTTGCAGCCTTCTACATGTTAATATCCAGTTATGCCAGCACTATTTGTTGAAGATGCTTTCTTTTTTCCATTGTACAGTTTTGGCTTCTTTGTCAAAAATTATATGTTCATAAGTGTGAACATATAATTAATATCAGGGTCTTCAATTCGATTCCATTGGTCCACATGTCATTTTTATGCCAGTATCAAGCTGTTTTTATTACTGTAGCTCTATAGTAGAGCTTGAGGACAGAGATTGTGATGCCTCCAGAAGTTGTTTTATTGTACAGGATTCTTTTGGCTATCCTGTTTTTTTTTTTTTTTCATATGAAGTTGAGTATTATTCTTTCCAGGTCTGTGAAGAATTGTGTTGGTATTTTGATGGGGATTGCATTGATTCTGTAAGTTGCTTTTGTAAGATTGCCATTTTTACTATGTTAAGCTAATTCTTATCTATGTGTAGCTTCTTTTCCTTTCATAAAAATGCATCTTCACTGAAATACTTTCATCTGGAGAATGGTCATGGCAGATGTAAGCTAATAAAGAATAAACACATCTTGGAAAATTTATCCAATTATCCCAAATTTATAGAGGAAGTTGTACTCATAAGATTGAAATGCAATCATGAGATTACATGTATACATAACATGGAAATTCATGGTAAAGGAGAGAATCATATCTGTTATTGCATAAGAACTTTACAACAAGAAATAGCCAATTCATTCAAAAGGCAGTAATTCCAAAATGCCTTGCATGATGGGTTCCTCTAACAGAACCCTTAGTTCTGATAGGTTGACCTTCTGAACTGTAGTTGTCTCCTGTTGTATACTCTCATGGTCTTTTGCTCCCAGCAACTCTCAATATCTCTGCATCCTTCTTGTGGATTTAGATGTGAGTTCTGAACTGTTCCTGATGTCATGTTTTGCAGGCCATCATTAACTCTAGCCATCTGAAATTATAAGACAAATTCAACATGTTCCATTATAAGTTAGTTGCCTTGGTCATTGTGTTTCCTCATAGCAATATGAAAGTAACTAGGACACCAGGGTTCCACATGAGATCAGGGCTCTGAATGTGGGTCAAAAGCAGTCCTTTCAGAAGTGAATACAGGAAGGTGAGATGCATGGAGACAGAGTTATAGTTTCCTGTTGCACAGTTGATCAGGTAGTAATGCCTTATGGGCTCAGAATCTTACTGGATTTATTTCTATCTCAGTGAAACGTGTCTTATACAAATCAAACACAAGGAATTTGCAGAATAGGGGTAATGACCATTTGTTGGTTTGTTTGGGCTTTTCTGAGACAGTCTTGATGTTGCTAGGTCAGGCTTCTCTAGAACTTGCTAGAAATCCAGGGTTTTCCTTCAAGTTATAACCTTCTGCCTCAGAGTGCCAGTGTAGGAATTAAGAGAAGTTTTAGAAAGCTTAGCATTGTATTTTGCATATACATACATAAATGAATAAAACCTTTCATATATTCATATATGATTATAAAAAGAAGGGAAGAGATAGTAGAATTGTATAATGTGAAAGTAGACAGTGAGAATACTAGTTTAACTTTAAGTATGGTTATACCAAAGGAAAGTGGAGAGGAGAGGTTTTTAAGCAACCAAAAGTAAGTGTGTATGGCCCAAACTGAATGGAAACACACTATTTTCTAATTCTATTTTAAAGCAAAGTCAATAAAGCACACTGCATGGGGTATCATTCTCCCTGGCAGGCCACAAATTATTAAACCAAGGTCCTAGTTTCATGTATAGGAATCTCCATTAATAAGAGAGGCCCCCAAGCCATAAAACAATACAGGCCATTGTCAGTATTCTTCCTTGCCCATGAGAACTAGGTTGTAATTCCTTTTGCTAAAGACACCATTCATTGTGGCTGCAGAACAGAGAGAAATGATGATGGAATTCAGTTGAATGTCTCCTGCTGGCTTCCCAGTTTTCACAGTTCTAGAAGGTGCTCTACAAAATCCTGTTGGGGAAATTTTATCAAAGTTTTGCTAAGCTATGGTCTTCATAACATATAATAATTGCCATCTGATTGATAGGATGCTAATTGGTATAATATTCCATATCATAGGCCTAACCCTACCATAGAGCTTTCTGGTTACATCTGTGACCCTATCGCTGGCAGAAAACTAGTGTCTGGTATTTCAAAGACAGTCAACAGTCAATGGTTGAAAAAGTCATACACTTTGTGAGGTAACTTACAACTGTTGTTTTGTTGAATAAGCATGGTGTCAAATTGGCTTCTACATAGTTATACTTGTAGATTAGTGAGGCTGTCAGTCTTCATTATAGAAACTCCTTTTTTGTAGTGGGTGGTATTTAATGTCTATGCTCACAGATTGTCAAAGTGCTAAGGATAACTGTGGAATGCTAACACTTATCCTTAACAGGTTTATTATCCCCGTCAGGCTGAAGGGATTTCAGACATAGGCTATAGGAAGAATGTAAGAACCAGGGGATAGAAAAGAGTCCAGTGAAACAGTGGATTCTGGACATGATCATTGTATTCTTGAACTCATTGCTGTGGTTACCTGTGTATGATTGCAAGAAGATGGACACAATACCTTTTCATCTTGCATGCAAGAGGGGATGATGAGTGTTCACTACTCATGAACTGCTACTAGCAGTTAAAGGCTATTAAGGAAGGGTGTGCCATTCTCTTCTGCCCTGTAGCCACTGATAAACTGCTATGTTCCAGTAAATAAGTCCCAACTCATGTTCATGCAAGCAAAGCAAATTAACTCTCTGAATCAAAACAAAAACAGTGTTCAAGCTGAGGAAGACTTTAGTGACTAGGAGTTCAAATATGAAAAGGAAGACAATTGGGCATACAAAGATAAAATAATTATTATTTATATTTTTAAATTTATTTTATGGGATTTCTAATAAGAGGAGAGAAAGATGAACATACAAAAACCATACTTATTGAAGTCATACCTGAACATCCAGGCCCTCAAAACTCAAAGACTTTCATTGCAAGATACCTGATCAAATGATCAAATCCAGAAAGAAAAAGTATACATGGGGGTGCTAAGTTACATTTAAGGGAATCCTATGATATGGACACTAATTTCTTTTTGCTCATCATAACACTTTTATTAATTACTGAGGACTTTCATACCACACACACATTTGCAAATCAAACAAGGAGAGAATTGGGATATATAGCCAAAGTTCTACCAAGCACAGCAATATTTCCCTTCCAACAAGAAATTACAATTACCAGAAACTTCAGAAGGGAGGAAACATAGTCGTTCTCTGAAAACTGAAGAAAAGGAATTTAACCTGAAAATAAGTTTGCACTAAATTCACACAAATAAAGGAGAAAAATGGTAAAATTGTATCAATACATAAAAACACCAAACGATAAACAATTAGGACAAATGGAAGGAAAATATTCAGAACAACTAGAAAATTCTAGCATGTACATAATCCTACCTATTGATAACTGTGCATTTAATTGAAATAAAACATGCAGTCAAAATAGAACTGTAGCTGGAGAGCCTTTCTCTCCGGGTCCCACCAAGTCCCGCCAGTCGTGGAGCCCACACAGATGCTTACATTATTTAAGCATTGGCCATTAGTTCAGGCCTATCATTGTCTAGCTCTTACTCTTACATTTAGCCCATTTCTAATAATCTATACTTTGCCACGTGGGTCGTGACTTACTGGTACCTTACATCTTGCTTGTCCTGGTGGCAGCTCCAGGCAGTCTCTCCCTCTGCCTTCCTGTTCCCTCAATTCTCCTCTCTGTTAGTCTCGCCTATACTTCCTGTCTGGCTACCGGCCAATCAGTGTTTAGTTATACAGAACATAGAACAGCTAAATTGAGATAAGAAGAACCATTTGCTTGTCAGAAAAGAAACACTTCATGAGTTAAGATAGTCTGAAATTTAAGGAGTTGATGAATATGCCTTACAATAATAGTAAACAAAAAAGTGAAGAATATATAATATCTATACTAACAAAAGGAAATTTAAGTCAAAAGCACAAAATGTTACAAATAAATTAACTAAGTGCTTAATGAGACAGTTTAACAAAGGAATAAATCTTCATTTTCTGTCTTTACTGGATAATTTTGAGCAACAAATGCCGACAAGGAACGTTGGATCAGAATGGGTTTTCACTGAGCCTTATCCCCATCATTCCTGGTTGCTGAGAAGGTTCCCATTTGTGATTCTCCTGAGGCAGATGCAATATCTTTGTTATTGTAGCTGTTGAGGCCAGAAATGGATGACCAGTGAGGTATAGACAAGGCACTCATGCTCCAATGCCCTCAACTGAAACACTTAATCAGAAGTTCCTCATCATCTCTTTTTGTCACAGATTAATTACTTATTTGGCAGCTGGGTTACCCCAAGAAAGGATGTTTTTGTTCGGGTCTGCATCACTGTGGGAGGAACATGTGTAGCTTGCATGCAGTAATAAACTCCTAAATCCTCTGGCTCCACTCTGCTGATCTTGAGTGTGAAATCTGTGCCTGACCCACTGCCACTGAACCTGTCTGGGACCCCAGAAAATCGGGTGGAAATCTCATAGATGAGGAGCTTGGGGACTGGCCTGGCTTCTGCAGGAGCCAATTCAAATAGATCTTTCCATCACTATGTACAAGGCTCTGACTAGATCTGCAAGAGATAGAGGCTTGATCTCCAAGACTGACAGGCAGGGCCAGTGGAGTTTGGGTCATCACAACATCACCCCTGGAAGCTGAAATAATGAGAGAAAAGTACAAAGTTATCAAAAAACTTCATAAACAATCTCTGTGGTTTCTCTTTTGATATTTATTTCAGGTCTTATATTTCTTTTTACACACAATTCTTTATACACTAAAATTCCCTTTATAACAAAACAAGTGAACTGAAAACAGTTTTCTAGGAATAAATTTTACCATCCCACACCATCTGTGTCATAATAGTTACTATAGCACAGGTTTTGTCCCTTCAGTACCTCACTGTCACAGATGTAAACCTCAAAGACCCCATCCTGGAAGATAAGACCTGTCCTTTAATACATGGATAGAATACATGTGATGATTAGTGGAACCAAAGGCTTATCCTCTCTTCCCATCTTCCGTACTCACTTCCCAATGACCTTACCAGGAATCAAGAACAACAGCAGCAACAACATCAGAATAGTCAACTTCATTTTGAAAGGAAATTTAGGAGACTGATTAGTCACTGCAAGGTGACAGCTCAGCTTTTATCTCAGGCTAGCAAGGGTGTGTCCTCCCTAGGGAGCAATATGCAAAGGCCAGGGTTAGTGATCTAATATAGATAGAGGGAAGAGTCATATATGCTTCTAGTGACTGCAAAATTCACATAAAATATCTTCCATGTCAAAATATTTTTGACAAAATGTGATGGTTGATAGGAAAAGAACATGCTAAAAACTATCAATCTGGGCAGCACCAGAATTCAATAAGTCCCTCATTAAAGAAACACTGGAAGGAGTGAAGATAAAGACACATGTATTCAATCATTCTCTATGAGTTGAATAACTATGCTTTTGCTCCTCTTTCATCAAATTTACAGGAAATATGCTGTCATTTAAGAATATTTAATCTAGAAGTTAGGAGATTTCTTTCCTGTGGTCCACTGAATTTATCTCCACAGAAACACAAATTAAAAAAAAATACTAGGAAGCTATACCTTAAGTATTTAGCATGAAAATGTAATGGTGATAGATATTAAAAATAATCATCATAGGAAATATGTTTGGGGGGAACTTTGAAGTGAGGGATGGGTCTCTGGTGTTTGTAGGTAATGGTATTTCACAGGTAAATTTTGATGCGCTTCTTTTGTATGCAATATATATATATATATATATATATATAATTTTATGCAGCAATTATACTTCAGTGTGGTGATATTTTTATACTTATTTATTTATCATGTGTTTGTGCAGGCATGTGTATTGGATAGTACACACATGAAGGGCAGAAGATAGCTCATGGGTGTGGTGATATATTGTGTCTCCCAATATTTTTTGCACCCTAATAAAGCTTATATGAGGATCAGAGGAAAAAGTCAGCCACTATATTAAACATAGAAGTCAGACAATGGTAGCACATGCCTTTATTCCTAGCATTTGGGAGGCAGAGATCCATCTAGATTTCTGTGAGTTCAATGCCTCACTGGGAACAGGCATGGTGACATACACCTTTAATCCTAGAACTAACCATAGAGGTCTGCAGGTCTGTACAAACAGACAGAAAGTGATATAGCTGGGCAGAGAAAGGAAGTGAGATGCATAACAGACAGGCATATAGGTGTGGGTATACAGGAAGCAGGTCTCTTTGGCTGAGGGTTTCCAAGTGGTAAGAACATGGCTGGCTTCTGTCTGCTTTTCTCATCTCTCTGTTTTTACCCCAGTATCTGGCTCGAGGTTTTTAATTAATAAGACCATTTAGCAATTCATCTTACATTGTCCTACATCCTTATGTACCACATATAATGAATATACATGGTGAAATTTCAAACATTAATGGAATTAATAAAAATCTCACAGACTAGAATGGCAAGAGTTTATGTTGTATCTACTGCTTTCGTAAAAATCTGCAATACAATACATTTTTAACTTTGAAAAGTTCTTTCTGCTTGTAACTGAATCTATGTGCTCTTTGATACAGGTCATTGTGGGGTTGAGTTTGAGAGCAAATGAGCCTTTCTCAGTTCTTTGTGAGCTCAGATAGGACAAGGTTAGGGTACAGGAGAACCTGATGGTCACCCAAGTTGTCTGATCTAGAAGTGTTCAAATTCTTGTCTCATAGATTCAAAGAATTAAATTCATGGGCCACAGTGGGAATTTTAGCTGAATACTCAGACACAGCCATCATATAGAAATGCATCCATTTTCTCTTTATCATATTTGTTCTCACTAAGGTAAGAGATTGTGGTTTGGTTTTCTTTCTCTCTGATTATTAGTACTGTTGATCACTTTTTCCTATAGCTATTGGCCATTTGTAAAATAAATAAAATAAAAAGATATGTCAAGTATTCTCAACAAATCTCACATCAAATAATGAAACTGAAACTATTTTTTTCATTTGAATTTTATGTTTGATTTTTCATAACTAGCTATGTAACTTTGGAAATTATAAAGTAGGAAAAAATGAGGTCACAGACTTTCCAAGGTTCCTGTCTAATACAGAGCATGATTAATTCTGTTAAAGGCCCAAGGACATTCTTGCGAACAGTGTTCTCTGCTTGTCTGAGATATGACTTTCTCAGTGAAACAATTTGGACTAGCAATCCAGTATACAGTGATAAAGACAGAATTCTCTGGCTGATAAAAAAATTGTCACTGAGATCAATAATATAATGTAAAGACAACCCAGAAATGGAATAATACAAATATGGCTGACTGGCCTTTGACAAAAGAGAAAAATTCAGAGGAAGAAGTAAATTATTGAACAAATGATTGGGAACAGAAGCTCACATGTTGAAGTACTGAAAAGACTCTAAATAGAAGTCCTAGCAAAATTTACCTCTTATTGATCAATAAACTTATAAAACTGCTAGAATAAAAGAGAATATGGTAGTTTTAGGGATTACAGAAAAAGTATGACTTGTGAAAAAGAAAAGTTTGAATGTACTAGAAGTTTTAAAATGCACGTTTTAAAAAAAAAAAAATAATAAATTTTTTCTGATCATTATTTTAAATTGATGAAACCTGAAAGCTTGTTTCCATTTCCACAGATTCCATTATTTTTTCATTCCTATAATCTCATATCATATGAATTTTTTGTGGTTAGCTATATTTTAGAGCACTTTTGAGGGAAAATGTGGAAAAAGTCATCATGTGTGATGACATGATAGCAACAAAAATCTATAATTCCAAACCTAGACTGTGACCATAAAATGATGAGTATATGAGCAGAGAAATATAAACGAATTGTGCTCTTCCTGGTACTGAGCAAACATCAATCAAAAGAGAGTGACCATGAGTGTAAATAATATTCTATGAACCTATTTTCCATTGATTAAGTTACAAAGATAATCATCTGTTTTTTCAATTCTTTTTTTTAATTTATCACACCTATTGCTGACATGTTTTTTAAATTTAATTTAATTTTATTTTACAATACCATTCAGTTCTATATAACAGCCACAGATTCCTTGTTCTCCCCCTTCCTGCCCCCCTACCCTTCCCCCCAGCTCACCCCCCATTCCCACCTCCTCCAGGGCAAAGCCTCCCGTGAGCACTGAGATCAACCTTGTAGACTCAGTCCAGGCAGGTCCAGTCCCCTCCTCCCAGAATGAGCCAAGCGTCCCTACATAAGTCCCAGGTTTCAAACAGCTAACTCATGCAATGAGCCCAGGATCTGGTACCACTGCCTAGATGCCTCCCAAACAGATCAAGCCAATCAACTGTCTCACCTATTCAGAGGGCCTGATCCAGTTGGGAGCCCCTCAGCCTTTGGTTCATAGTTCATGTGTTTCCATTCGTTTGGCTGTTTGTCCCTGTACTTTATCCAACCTTGGTTTCAACATTTCTCGCTCATATTAACCCTCTTCTTTCTCACTAATTAGATTCCCGGCACTCTACTCGGGGCCTAGCCATGGATGTCTGCATCCAGATTCCTCAGTCCTTGGATGGGGTTTCTGGCACAACTATTAAGGTGTTTGGTCATCCCATCACCAGAGTAGGTCAGTCCCGGCTATCTCTCGACCATTGCCAGCAGTCTTTTGTGGGGGTATCTTTGTAATAGCCAAAACCTGGAAACAACCTAGATGGCCTTCAACTGAAGAATGAATAAATAAATTGTGGCACATATACACAATGGAATACTACTCAGCAGAGACAAACAATGACATCATGAGGTTTTCAGGCAAATGGATGGATCTAGAAAATATCATCCTGAGTGAGGTAACCCAGACTCAGAAAGAAAAATATAGTATGTACTCACTCATAGGAGGATACTAGATGTAGAACAAGGATGACTGGACTGCTACTCACATCACCAGTGAGGCTACCTGGAAAACAGGACCCCAAGAAAGACACGAGGATCACCCAATGACGGAGAAATGGCTGAGATCTTCATGAACAACCTGGACATGAGTGGGAGCAATGAAGGGTGAAGGTCGAGGGAAAGAGAGCGGGAGATCCCACCTGGATCAAGAACAGAGCGGGAGAACAAGGAATAGGAGACCATGGTAAATGAAGACCACATGAGAAAAGGAAGAAACAAAGTGCTAAAGAGGCCCACAGAAATCCACAAAGATACCCCCACAAAAGACTGGTCTTTCAATTCTTGACAAGGTTACAGAGTTAGTTTTTCTAATCAGTAAATTTCCTTGCTTCACATATTCTCTAGTGAAGGGACTCTTACTAAGGAGACAAGAGTTCATTTTTTTATTCATTTATTTATTTGTTTGTTTATTTGATAATTTGTTTACTTGTTTGTATTTACTTCCCAAATGCAGTTTCCCTTCCCTCCTCTCCTTGCTCCCAGCAGTCTTCCCCTCCCACCTCCCCTCTTTCCCACTGGCATTAATCCTCCTCAGTTTCTCTTCAGGAAAATGCAGCCTCCTATAAATGTCAACTGGCCATGGTATATTAAATTACAATGAGACCAGTCTTCTCCTCTCTTATTAATGAGGGAAGAGGCAACCTGGTAGGAGGAAAGGGTCTAAAAACCAAGCAATAGAGTCAGAGACAGCACCCACTGTTAGGTGTACCACAAAAAAGACTAAGCTACACAACTGTAACATATATGTAGAAGGCCTTGATCAGTCCCACATAGGCTCCTTAGTTGTCATTTGAGTCTCTGTGAGACCCTTTGTGACCAGGTTAGTTGATTCTGTGGGTTTTCTTGTGCTAACATTGACACTCTGGCTCTGACTGTCCTTCCTCCCCCTCTTGTGCAAGATTCCCTGAGCTCCACATAATGTTTGACTGTGAGTCTCTACATCTGTTTCCATCAGTTGTTGGGTGAAGCATGTCTGATGACAGTTGGGCTAGGCATCAATCTATGAGCATAGTAGAATATCATAAGGAATCACTTCATTGTCTTTTTTCCCAGTTGTGTTTGATTCTATCCTAAGTCTCTGAGTTATCCACACTCTGGGTTTTGGCCTTCCAGGCAGTGCCAGGGGTAGGCCCTCTCTCATAATATGGTTCTCAAGTTGAACCAGTCATTAGTTGGTCACTCTCACAATTTCTATGTCATCTGTTTCTCCAGAATATCTTGTAGACAGAAATAATTTTAGACTCAAGGTGTGACTGAGTTTGTGTCCCCAATCCATCCACTGAAAGTCTTCTGTGGTTACTGGAGATTGCTGGTTCATATTATGTATTCCTCATTGCTATGAGTCTTGGCTAGGATCATCTCCACAGATTCTTGAGAGTTTCCATTGATGTAGGCTTCTAGTTCATTCCCAAGATGCCCCCATATTCCAATTGTTTCTCCTAGTGTTCTTTCCCTCCATCCTCCCCTGACCTGATTCATCCTGTTTCCATCACCATCCCCCCCTTCCAGACCCGTCCTCCCATCCACAGGTTATGTCTATTCTACTTCTCCTTTACAGTGAGATTCATGCATCTTCCCTTCCCTAATCCCTCCTTGTTACTTAGCTTCTCTGGGTCTGTGGATTATAGCATGATTATTCTTTATGTTACAGATAATACCCAGCTATAAAGGACTACATATCATCTTTGACTTTTTAAGTCTGGGTTACCTCATTCAGGATGATCTTCTAGATCTATCCATTTGTCAGAAAATTTAATGTGTCATAGTTTTTAACAGATGAATAATACCCTATTGTGTAAATGTACCATATATTCTTTACCCATTTTATGGTTGAGGGACATCTTGCTGTTTTCAGTTTCTGGCTATTATGCATAAACCTGTTATGAACATAGTTGAGCAATTATCTTTGTGGTATAATGGAGGGAGGATCCTTTGAGTATATGCCTAGGAGTGGTATAGTGGAATCTTGAGGCAGATTGATTCCCAATTTTCTAATAAACCAATATATTGATTTTTCAAAGTGGCTGTATAAGTATGCACTCCCATCAGCAATGGAGGAGTGTTCCCATTGCTCCCTATTCTCCCCAGAATCAGCTGTCGGGGATTTTTCAGGAATTTTTTATTCATTTTACATATGAATCACAAATCTCTCTCTCATTCCTCCTCCAGCTCCACCCCAAAGCACATCCCATTCCTTCTACCAACAAGGTAAAGCCTTCCATGAGGAGTCAGCAGAGCCTGGTACATTCAGTAGAGACATGCCCAAGCCCCTCCTTCTGCATCAAGGCTGCACAAAGTATCCCACCTTAGGTAGTGGGCTCCAAAAAGCCAGCTCATGTGGTGATATTTTATTTGTGCTCTAACAAATAAAGCTTACCTGGGGATCAAAGGAAAAAGCCAACCACTATATTAAACATAGAAGTCAGGCAGTGGTAGCACAGACCTTTAATCCTAGCATTCGGAGGCAGAGATTCATCCAGATCTCTATGAGTTCAAGGCTACACTTATAACACAGCCAGGTGTGGTGGCACATGCCTTTAATTCCAGCACTAGTTAAACATAGAGGTCTGGAGTCTGTACAGACAGACAAGAAGTGATAGATCTGTACATAAAGAGGAAGCGATATAGCTAGGCAGATAGAGGATGTAAGATGGCAGGGCATAGAAAGGTAGATAGGCATGAGTATACAGGAAGCAGCTCTCTTAGGCTGAAGATTTCAGAGCAGTAAGAACTTGTGGCTGGCTTGTTCTATTCCTCTGATCTTTCAGCTTTCACTTCAATATCTGGCTCCAAGTTTTTTATTAATAATACCATTTAGCAGTTTGTGTTACATGCTCATGCACCAGGGACAGATCTTGATCCTACTGCCAGAGGGCCCTTTAAGCAGATCAAGCTACACAACTGTCTAGATTGTGCAGAGGACCTAGTTCAGTCTCATGGAGGCTCTACAGCTGTTGAACTAAAGGTCATTAGTTCCCACTAGTATCATTTGATTGTCTCTATAGGTTTCCCCATCATGATCTTGATGCTCCTTGCTCAAAGAATCCCTCTTCTTTCTCTTTGACTGGACTTCTGGAGCATGGCCTGGTGCTTGGCTGTGGATGTCTGCATTTGCTTCCATCAGTTACTGGATGAAGGCTCTGTGATGACAGTTAGGGTATTCACCATTCTGATTACCATGGTAAGCCAGTTCAGGTACCCTCTCCACTATTGCTAGCAGTCTAACCTGGGGTCATACTTGTGGATTCCTAAGAACTTCCCTAGCACTCAATTCACCCTATCCCAATGATGTCTCCCTCTATCATGGTATCTCTTTCATTGACCTCCCACTCTGTCTCTGTTCTAGCTTGACCATACCATTACCTTATGTTCTCATCCCCTATCCCTACTCTCCCTTACCAGATCACCCCCAGTTTGCTCATGGAGATCTCATCTATTTCCCCTTTCCAAGGTGATCTAAGAGGTGCATCCCTCTTAGAGTCTTCCTTGTTAGCTAGCTTCTCTGGAGCTGTGAGTTGTAGTCTGTTATCCTTTGCTTTACATATCTAGTATCAACTTATGAGTTAGTACATACCATGTTTGTCTTTCTGAGTCTGGGTTATCTCACTCAGCATTATAATTCTAGTTCCATCCATTTGCTTGCTAATTTCATGAGGTCATTGTTTTTGTTTTGGTGTGTGTGTGTGTGTGTGTGTGTGTGTGTGTGTGTGTACATCACATTTTCTTTATCCACTCTTTGGCTGAGGGGCATCTAGGTTGTTTCCAGGTTCTGGCTACTGTGAATAATGCTGCTATGAGCATAGTTGACCAGGTGTCCTTGTGATATGATTGAGCATTCCTTGGGTATATGTCAAAGTATTGGGATTGCATTGAATCTGTACATCAATTTTGGTAATATTGCTATTTTTATTACATTGGTTCTACCTCTCTATAAGCATGGGACGTCTTTCCATTTTCTGATACCGTCTTCAATTTCTCTCTTCAAGGACTTGAAGTTTTTGTCATACAGATCTTTCACTTCTTTGGTTAGAGTTACCCCAAGGTATTTTATATTAATTGTGGCTATCGTAAAGGGTAATGTTTCTCTGATTTCTTTCTTGGCCCATTTATCATTTGTGTATTTGAAGACCACTGATTTTTTTGAGTTATTCTTGTATCCTTATATATTACTGAAGGTGTTATCAGTTGTTAGCATTCCCTGGTAGAATTTTCGGGGTAATATATATAGACTATCATGTCATCTACAAATAGCAAAAGATTGACTTCTTCCTTTCGAATTTGTATCCTCCCTTGATCTCCTTTTGTTGTCTTATTGCTTTTGTTAGAACTTCCAGTACTATACTGAATAGATATGGAGAGCATGGGAGAGCCTGCCTTCAGGAGTATTCTCTGCTGGTTGGTAACTGGGGAAGTAATGGGTCAGGGTTCCTGAGCATGGGTTGTGCCTCACGGCCTAGATCCTAGAGGTAGGACTCTTTGGGTGGGACTAGAGTCACTCTCTTCTTGGTCCAATCAGAGCTGGAGGATTCTGTGTTTCAGGAAGCTGCTGGAGTGCAGGGGGATATGAGGATTTGGGGTGGGGCATGGGTCTTGTAGATTGCAGGGGTCGGTGGGGGTTTTGATGCAGAAGCCTGCCTGCATGAGTCTTCCCTGCTGGATGGCAACTGGGGCAGCGATGGGTGGGGCTTCCTGGGCATGGGTTGTTTCCAGAGCCTAGGTCCTAGAGCTGGATCCTTTGCTACTGTCTCCTCTCTTCACCATTCATTCTTCTTTGCTCTGAGTCACAGGTGAGCAGATCTGTGGGACCCTCAGAATCCAGGCTGCTACACTTATCCAACAGGAGAACTCTGCAAAAAGTTCTGTGAGCAAGATCTAGGCATTATTCCAAGCACTCCTATTAGAAGTCCTCAGTCAAGGTTTCCCCTGAGGATTCAGCCCAGCCTTGTAGATTCAGTTGAGGCAGGTCCAGTCCCCTCCTCCCTGCACCAAGGCTGAGCAGTGTCTCAGCATAGGCCCTAGGTTCCAAAAAGTGAGCTCATGCATCAAGGACAGGTCTGGGTCCCACTGCCTGGGGGTCTCCCAAACAGGAGGAGGTGGGAATGGGGAATCAGTGGCTGAAATGTAAAATTAAATTAATTATAAAATAAAATTATCCATTAAAAAATAAGTCCTCAGTCACAACACTGAATGTCAACAAACCCTGGAAGTTTCCTGGGCCACTGGAATGAGGTTCCCACCACTTCCCTGCTTACTGGTGACTTTTCAAGGCCACCCTGAGTGGAGACTGTGGTTCTAAGGGGTTTTCAGGTCTTGAGTATCTAGATGGGTCTTCTCCCAGTTCCAGCCCATGTAGTTCTCTGAGTACAACATGGAATAATCAGGTTTTTTTGTTGTTTAAAAATATTTATTTATGGGCTGGAGAGATGGCTCAGCCATTAAAGGCTAGGCTCACAACCAAAATATTTATTTATTTATTTATTTATTTATTACATATACAGTGTTCTGCATGTATACCTGCATGACAGAAGAGGGTGTCAGATCTCATTACAGATGATTGTGAGCCACCATGTGGATGCTGGGAATTGAACTCAGGACCTCTGGAAGAGCAGTCAGTGCTCTTAACCTCTGAGCCATCTCTCCAGCCCTCAGTTTTGTTTCAGTTGTGTTTTTTATCTTAGCCATTCTGGCAGGTATAAGACAAACTCAGGATACTTTTGATTTGCCATTCCCTGATGGTTTAAGACAGTGAACATATATTTATGTGATTCTTGGTAATTTGAGATTCCTCTCTTGAGAATTCTCTTTTTAGAGTTGTACCACAGTTTTTAAATTGGATTATTTAGTTTGTCGATGTTTAGTTTATTGAGTTGCTTATGTATTTTGGATATTAACCCACTTTCAGATGTGGGGTTGATGAAGTTGTTTGCCCATTCTGGAGACTAATGTTTTGTTCTTTTGACAGTGTCCTTTGCTTTACAGAAGCTTTTCAGTTTCATGCCATCATATTTATGAATTATCTATCTTAGTGCCTGTGATACTGCCCTTGATTTTAGTGAAATTTCTTTAAGTTCCTCTCCATTTAGTTTGATGTTGGCTATAGGCTTGCTAAAATTTACCCTTATTATATTTTAGGTATATATGCTGTATCTTATATCTCTCCAATAATTTTATCATGAAGGGGTGCTGGATTTTGTCAAAGGTTTTTTCACCATCTAATGAAATGATTTTGTGGATTTTTTCTTTAGTTTGTTTATATTGTGTATTACATTGACAGATTTTCTTATGGTGAACCATCCCTGCATCTCTGTTATGAATTCTACTTGATTATGGTGGATGATCTTTTTCATGTGTTCTTGGATTTGCCTTGGGAGTATTTTGCTGAGTATTTTTGTGTTAATATTCAGGAGGAAAATTGGCCTGTAATTTTCTGTTGAGTTTTTGTGTGGTTTAGGTATCATGGTGACTGTGGCCTCATTAAAAGAATTTGGTTATCTTCTTTCTGCTTATATTTTGTTGAATAATTTGAGAGGTACTGGTATTAACAATTCTTTGAAATTCTTGTAGAATTCTCTGCTAAAACCAGCTGGATCTGAGCTTTTTCTGGCTGGAAGACTTCTAAAGATTGCTCCCATTTCCTTGGGAATTACAGGTCTATTCAATTTGTTTATCTGATGTTGAGTTAACTTCAGTTAATGGTATCTTTTGAGAAAAATGTGCATTTCTTTTAGATTTTCCAATTTTGTGGAGTACAAATTTTTAAATATGACCTAATGTTTCTCTGGATTTCCTCAGTGTCTGTGGTTTGTTTACCTTTTCATTTCTGATTTTGTTAATTTGGATATTCTCCTCTGCCTTCAGTTAGTTTGGATAATGGTTTGCTCTTCTTGATGATCTTTTCAAAGAACCAACTCTTTGTTTCATTGATTCTCTGTATTGGTCTCTTTGTTTCTATATTATTGATTTTGTCCTTTGAGATTGATTATCTTTTGACATCTGCTCTTCTTGGGTGTGTCTGCTTCTTTTTGTTCTAGACTTTTCAGGAGTGCTGTTAAATCACTAATATGAGATCTCACTAATTTCTTTATAAATATCTTTATTGCTATGAACATTTATCTTAGCAATGCTTTCATTGTGTCCCATAAGTTTGGGTAGGGTTGCATTAATTTTCATTGAATTCTAGGAAGTCTTTAATTTATTTCTTAGTTTTTCCTTGCCCTAATGGTAATTCAGTAAAGAGTTGTTCAGTTTCCACAGTTTGTAGGCTTTCCATTGTTTCTGCTGTTGTTGAAATCCAGCTTTAATACATGGTAGTCTGATAAGATACAGGGGATTATTTCAATGTTTTTTTTGTATCTTAGGAATGTGAGACCACCTATAGCTGATGAGTAAGACCAGCAAGAAAAGGTGATATTAAAATCCCAGTGGAGAGATGGGAAGCAATATCTTGGATAGCCTGGCACCTTGGTGGTCAGAGATACATGCTTCTCAAATGCATGACCCTGGACAGTCAGGCATATATTCACTAGCAAAAGTGAATGAGACAGTGCTCTGGATCTGCAAGCCTGGCTTTTACTCATGCAAGAATGGAGCAACACTAATATTCCTGCTGGTCCTACAAAGAACAACAACTCTGTGTTCTGGGGCATAAAGAAAGTCATTAGAGAGGGAGTATACACCACATCCCCAACTGCAGTCTAGGTGATAATTCCACAAATGTTATGGACAAGGAATTGATTCATTCAGTTGCTATGATTGTGTTCAGAATGCTGAACAAGAAAATACCTTCTCCTATTTGAAAACACTGTTCTGAAAGTAAACACAGTGAGGGTGAAGCCTGCCCCCCTTCTTTGCCTGAGTCAGAGAAAAAGTAGCAAAAAGAGCAAAGCTGTTCCTATGTCCAAGAGGGCCTTCCTTGTGGTGATATGGTCAGGAGCTGTAAAGTTGATACACTGGTCTGTACAGTCCAACATAGGTTCCCAGAGGATTAAATGGAAACAGAAATTCATTCTTTTAGTATTATGAGGCTTGAAAGTCTAAAATCAATTACTAGCAGGTGTTTATTATGCTAGTGTTTAAGACTTCCTTTTTGGACACTTCCATGTATGGCTTTCATAGAACTTTTCCTGATAGCTCTGATCAGTGATAGAAAGCCCCTTGTTGCCTCTTTTGCTGAGAACACTAATATAACGGGTTAGTTGACACCTGTAGCATCCAACATTAACTTTACTTTCTTTCTTAAATGGATTTTTCCATTGAAGGCAAAGATTCACTCTATAAATAAGGAGGCACAAATTAGCCCTCAAGATATGTATCTGGGAATCCATAGAAGCCAGAGAGTTGTAAAATAAGCCAGAGCTTCTACCCTACACTGGAGTACAAAACATAAAACGAGTCTTTCTGATAACTGAGATTCCTAATATATCCTTTCACTTGGCTCTGATCATATTGCAGACCCTGTCACCTTAAGTGGTGACAACTTGACACTGTCACTTCAGTAGGATAGCATGGCTTCTCTGCTAATGATGGGGTTTGTCTGCCATCTTCAGGTCTTTCACTGGCATGGCCATATCATAAAATAGTTACATCATTCTCCCTTCCCTTTCCTCCCTCCAAACTTTCCCATGTAACTCCTTGCTCATTTTCAAATCCATGGCCTCTTTTTCATTAATTGTTGTTACATACACACACATGTGTATGTGAATATATAAGTACAGTCTGCACAATCTGTATAATGTTACTTGTATATATGTTTTTAGACACAACAATTTGTTGTTAGATATCAATTGGTGTGTTCTTCCCTGGGGAAGACTATTTCTCCCACAGTGAGCATTCCTTATTTGCCTGTGATTCTCACCTCACAACATGCAAACTTCACTTTGCAACAGAGAAAGACCATAACAGAAGACCACAACCAATCAAAAGGCAGAGTTGTGAAGGACTACATCTACAATACAATCCTCACATTCAAGACTCAGGGATCATTGCATAGGAATGGGAGGAAAGATTATAAGACCAGATGATTATGGAGTTTAATGACAGATGGTGCCTCCTAGTAATGTAAGGAGCCACCCACATAAAGTCTCACCAAAACGATTTTTCCTAATCATTGACCCAAAGTGGTCAATAACAATAGACATGCTAATCTGAATGGGAGCAATCCCATGAGGCCTCAAACATACACTGCTATGTTTTTGAAAGAGCATTCCTTAGGAACTCGAGGGCAAATTTTCAGGGGTGGGGGTCAGGGAAGATATCAATGCTTCTTGTGTTATATCTGTCAGTGAAGCCTCATCTGTTTCATCCAGACAACTTTGCCATAGCTAACATTGAGAACCACAGTAGCTGAACCAGTTGGGAGATCATTTGAAGTCACCTAGGATTGTAGAAAACACCTGGTGGGTTTTTGCTCTGATTGAGAATAATCAAAATAAACTTTTAAACTATCATTGCTTCATAGACTCTCCCTCAGTGAAGGAGTTTCTATGTAAGCTCTGCAATACAACAGCCATTAATCAGAAGTTGCATATGGTCACTGAGTACTTGAAGTATAGCAAGTGAAACTCTAGTATAATATATAATAATCTATAATGTTTATACTTTAATCAAAATTGAAATTCATATTGTCTTGTGTGGCTAGTGTTAACCTCATGGAAGAACATTGTTTTAGCATAAGTAGTTAGCATCTCATCAAGGCAGCCAGACTGCTAATTGTTGCATAGCGTTTACCTCATAATCACTGCTATAGGAATCAACAGAGGTAGCTTCAGGATCCATCATATTCAGACTAATCATCATTGAACTGGGAAGGATGCTGCTCCATCTTGTGGACACTTGATAAACTTTTAGTCCAGCTTATCTTGTTCTCTGAGTGAACCACTGCACGTGGGCTTTTCTGTCAGTGACCTTTTTTTCTTTACATTGGCCTTTCAGGTAAAGGGGATTCTTGCAACAAGGATATCTCAAATAAGGGTCTTTTCTTCTAGAAGGAGGGTCTCCACATCAGAATCTCATGTAAGAAATTTGCACTGTTAATATAAGTTGTATAGCAACCCTTTGCTTTAGTCGTATCACCAAAATTTTAATATTTTTTTAAAAATTTTCATGTGTTCTGCTATTTTATAGCTTCCCTTCTGATTTTGTCTTCAGCACATTTTTATAATAATTTTTTTTCTGTTATATTTATTGGCTTTGCTTGGGTCCTTCTGTTTTGATTTATAATTACATACTATTCTTCCATAGAAGAAAATTTGAGTAGTTCAGGTCCTAAATTACATGCTGTGCAACATGAAGACATGAGTTTCATCCCAAGAATATGAACACATGTAAAAATATTGCAAGCAGAGTAGCAAGTGATTTAATCTCAGCCCTTGAGAGGCAGAGAAAGGCATATCAGGTGCCTCATTGGCCAGCCAATCTGGCTTACTCAGAAAGCTCCAGGGAAAGGGGAGTCCCTGTTTCAAAAATAGAAGACAAAAGAAAAATAAGTAAAGTGCTTCTGAGAATAAGCTCTCAACACACACACACACACACACACATATTCACAAGAACCCTCACAATCACATGCACATGAATAGAAGGTAATTTGAGTGCTGTTAGCCTTTCAAATTATTTTATTACTCTCCTTTTTTGTGACTGAAACAAATTGTATTCTAGAGTATATCCCATGAGCTCATGAAAAAAAAAGTAACTCTTCTCTTGCAGATGTCTTACCATTCAGTGCTTCCTGTCCTTTCTATTTTGGAAAGACTCTCTTCCATCTCCTGTTACTTATATTGTAACAAATATGTCAAAGCAGAAAGATGGTACTTAAGATAAAGAGTAGCACACCTACCCACCTATTCTAAATTCTTACCTATAAATTATTCTGACCTGTTCAGTTGGTTTGTATTTGGATGTTTTGTTTTGTTTTTTAATACAAATTTAGAGAATTTGCTATGATATTCTCCAGAGAAAGAACACATGTGGCAGTTTTTTTCACTCCATGAATAGAGGTTTTTGTTAGGGCTATATCACTTTGAGAGGAAGCGCTACATTTTGTAAACTGGAATGAACACTTATATCCTCAGCCACTACTCTACTTGTTTTCAGTGTTAATTCTATTCCTGACCCACTGCAACTGAACTTGTCTGGGACTCCAGAAAACCAATTTGAAATCTTATAGATCAGAAGCTGAGGAGACTGGCCTGGCCTCTGCACATACCATTTCAAGTAATTGTTTCCATTATCATGTAGCAGACTCTTTTTTAATTTAATTTTTTATTTTATAATTTAATTTAATTTTACATATCAGCCATGGATTACCCTGTCCTCCCCCTTCCCATGCTGCCCCGAACCCACCTTCCTCCCAGCCCACCCATCCCCATTCCCATCTCCTCCAGGGCAAAGACTACCCTGTGGATTCAGTTCAACCTGGTAGATTCAGTCCAGGAATGTCTAGTCCCCTCCTCCCAGGCTGAGTGAAGTGTCCCTCTTACTAAACCTTCAGGATTTGGAAGCTGACTCTCTGGGAGTGATAGGTATGGAACATGCAGCCTGGGTCATCACAGTACTCCCACTGGCTCCTGAAAAGAAAGGTCATGAACAAACTTAATCATACTTTTAAATGATTTTTCCTTCATTCACTTCATTCTTATCATATTTGTGATTTTAATTCATAATCTAAAAATGTTCAACATAAAATACTTATGTAGAGAAAGCATGGAGGCTCCTTAGAAATCACCTGGACTGTCTGTTTTGGTACTTGTCAGAGGTGTCACAAGAGCACCGGTTCTCCTCCCTTCACCCTCTAAAGCTCACAAGACCATTCATGGAGAACATGACTGCCAATCTCACACAAGGGCAGAGCATGCATCCACCTCAGGAGGACCCCAGAAATCCCATCCCTTCACATTTCTTCTTTATCCTTGTTTCTCTCCTTACCAGATAATTAGAGCACAAGCAGCCCCAGTACCTGAGCAGGGCACCTCATTTTGAGAACTTGAGATGGCAAGCCTTGAGTAGTCAATGCAGAAAGAGGGACTAGCTTTGGCCTTGGCCTTGCAAGGATGTCCTCCCTAAGGAGCAATATGCAAATCCTGCCATTGCTACAGCTGTGTGAAAAGTAACAAGAGCAGGGGAAATCCAACTCTTTTTATTAAGAAAAAATTTTTATTAATTTTACATACCAATCAAAGATCCCCCTCTTCCCTCCTCCTGCCCCTCCAGACTCCCCCTTCCAAACCACCCCCATTTCCTCCTATAAGGAGGTAAGACCTCCCATGGGAGGTACATTTAGTAGAGGCAAGTCCAAGCCCCTCTCCTGCCTCAAGGCTATGCAATGTATCCCATGATATGTAGTGGGCTCCAGAAAGCCTGCTCATGCACCAGGAATAGATTGTGATCCTACCACCAGCCCTCCCCAAGCAGATCAAGCTACACAACTGTCTCCCTTATGAAGAGGGACTAGTCCAGTCCCACACAGGCTCCACAACTGTTGATCTAACTTTCATGAATTCCCACTAGTTTTGTTTGGTTGTCTCTGTAGGTTTCTCCATCATGATCTTGATGTCCTTGCTCATAGAATCCCTTTTCTTTCTTTTCTACTGGCCTCCTGGAGCTCTGCCAGGTGTTTGGCTGAGGATCTCTGCATATGCTTCCATCACAGAAAGGCTCTGTGATGACAGTTAGGGTATTCACCATTCTGATTACCATGGTAAGTCAGTCCAGGAACCCTCTCCACTATTGCTAGTAGTCTAAGATGGGCTCATCTTTGGGGATTCCTGGCAACTTACCTAGCACCAGGGTTCTCCCTATCCCCATCATATCTTCCGCTATCATGGTATCTCTTTCATTGCTCTCCCACTCCATCCTGTTACAGCTCATCCACCCTGTTCCCTTATGTTCTCATCCCAAATCCCCTACCCTCCATTGCCCACCTATCACGCCCAGTTTACTCATGGAGATCTCATTCATTTCCCCTTCCCAGGATGATTCATGCATCGTGTTTTAGGTCCTCCTTGTTAGCTAGCTTCTTTGGAACTGTGGGTTGTAGCACAGGAGACTACTTCCTAAATACAAGACCAGTTACACAGACACTGAGAGCTATAATTAATAAATGGGACCTCCTAAAACTAAGATGCTTCTGTAAGGCAAATGACACAGTAAATAAGACAAAATGATAGCCTACAGATGGGAAAAGATCTTCACCAACCCCACATGTGAAAGAGGACTGATCTCCAAAATATATAAATAATTCAAGAAATTGGACATGAAAATAATGAACAATTTAATTTTAAAAAGGGCTACCAAGGTAAACAGAGAATTCTCAACAGAAGAAGCTCAAATGGCTGAAAGACATTTAAAGAATTGCTCAACATTCTTAGTCATCAGAGAAATGCAAATCAAAATGACCCTGAGCTACCATCTTACACCTGTCAGAATGGCTATGATCAAAAACACTGAAAACAGTTTATGTTGGAGACGATGTGGAGCAAGGGGAACACTCCTCCACTGTTGGTGGGAGTGCAAACTTATACAGTGACTTTGGAAATCAGCATGGTGTTTTTTTTTTTCAGAAAATTGGGAATCAATCTTTCTCAAGACCCAGCCATACCACTCTTGGTCATATACCCAAGGATTGCTAAATCATATCACAAGGACACATGCTCAAATATGTCCAGCATTATTCATAATATCCAGAACCTGGAAACAACCTAGATGTCCCACAACTGAAGAATGGATTAAGAAAATGTGGCACATATACACAGTGGAGTACTACTCAGCAGTGAAAAACAATGATATCATGAAATTAGCAGGCAAATGGTTGGAACTAGAAAATATTATTCTGAGCAAGGTAACCCAGACTCAGGAGGACAAACGTGGTATATACTCACTCAGAAGTGGGTACTAGGTGTAAAGCAAAGGATAACCAGACTACAACCCACAGCTCCAGAAAATTACACTCTTAAGAATTAAGTGATAGGTTTTTACCTGGTCCCTAGGAGCTGCAAGGATGATCCCAGCTAAGAGTGCTAGCAATAGTGGATATGAAACTTGAACTAGACATCTCCTTTGACAAGATTGGTGCCTAGCCCAATTGTCATCAGAGAGGTTTCATGCAGCAGCTGGTAGAAACAGATAAAGACCCACAGCCAAACATTAAGTAGAGCTTCAGAAATCTTGCAGAAAAGAGAGAGAAAGGATTGTGGGAGCCAGATGGGTCAAGGGCCTCACAAGAAAACCCCCAGAATCAACTAATATAGTCTAATAAGGCCTCACAGAGACTGACAACCAGGGGGCTTACATGGGACTGACCTAGGCACTTTGCATATATGTTACAGTTGTGTCTTGGTCCTTTTGTGGGAATCCTAACAGTGGGAGCAGGGACTATCTCTGACTCATTTCCTAGTTTCTGGGATCCACTGCTCCTACTGGGTGACATTCCTGAACTTTAATACATGAGAAGGTACTTAGTTTTACTGCAACTTGCTATATCATGTTTTGTTGATATCTGTAGGAGAGACATGCCCTTTCCTGAACAGAAAGGGAAGAGGAGTGGATTAGGGGGTGGGGACAGAGTGGGGTGGTAGGAGATACTAGGAGGGGAGGAGCAAGAGGAAGCTGTAGCCAGGATGTAAAATAAACAAATTAGAGAGAGAGAGAGGAGAGAGAGAGAGAGAGAGAGAGAGAGAGAGAGAGAGAGAGAGAGAGAGAGAAGTTAAATGGATACAATCTGTGCTGCCTACAGAAGGGGGCAGATGGACTCCACTGAAAAATGCTGGTTCTGCATGAATGGAGACACAAATGATCTGCAAGACTTAGGCATGTCAAGATAGCAGCACAACCCTATGTTTCATGCAGGTGTGTGTTCTGTTCAGAGTTTTGAAAGAGAAAGGGCAACCTGCTTGTCTTCCAGGTGCTTCTAGAGAAGAGTTAATATCTGCATCAGTAGTATTAATGCTCAAGGGTTTTACTTATCAACATCAGGTATTTAAGCTAGTTGAAGGAGAATCTATGAATGATAATTAAGACATTAAAATCTATAAGGACAAGAAAGACAAAAGCAAGTAAGGGGAATAAAACCTTGTAGCACGAATTTTGAAGGGTCTTATTAATAAAGACAAACCTGGAGCCAGGTATTGGGGTGAACGCTGAATGAACAGAGAAACAGAACAGGCTACAGCTACCTCACATTGCCAATTCCTCAGCTGATCCTGTTTCCTCAGACTGGAAGCCTCTGAGTCCTTATCCAAATGGATCTCAGCTGAACTGCTTCTTGAAAGCCTGAAAGCTTAACCAGTCTCTAGTTCCTGGTCCTCGTGCCTTATATAACTTTCTGTTTTCTGCCCTCACTTCCTGGGATTAAAGGATCACTTTGTGGGATTAAAGACATGAGTCACCATGCCTGGCTGTTTCCAGTGTGGCCTTGAACTCACAGAAATCCAGATGGATTTCTGCCTCTGGAATGCTAGGATTAAAGGCACGTGTGTGTGTGTGTGTGTGTGTGTGTGTGTGTGTGTGTGCCACCATAAAGGCCTCTATATCTAGTGGCTGTTCTGTTCTCTGACCCCAGATAAGTTTATTAAGGTCACACAATATTTTGGGGAACACAATACTGCCACAATACCTTGTCTTTCATAGCTAAACTTAACGACCATCTCTAAGCAGAGATGAGTATTGGAGAAATCATTTTGGCCACTCCACGTAGTTAAAAGGATATTTATTTAATGGCATAACTCACAAATTAAGTAATGGGTAGGTCACAGGGTCTGGGGAAGGTGTAACGCAGTCCAGCGGTGTTCTCCAGAGCTCTGCACAGTCAACCTCCACTGTTCAGCGTCCCGGCACCGAGAGAGCGCACAGAGAGAGCGCTGGCCCATCCAGCTCTCGGGTCCCCAGGCGCCTCCCCTCGCCCCACCTCGTAGATGTGACAGTTGCCAGAGTCTCAATGGGGGTTGGAACTTCCAGATCCAAGCTGGAATGGCTACCCACTACATCTCCCCCTTTTTGTCTAACTAAGAAGGTTCTAAACTAATACAAGACTATATACAAAGGAATGGTTATCAAATATTGTCCAGAAATAATGAGAGATAATGACCTAGATAAGATGTAACTACAACCAATGCAAACAATATCAAGAAAGAAACACATACTAAAATCCAGAGAAGTATAGAGCATAGGTAAACAGCATGTTATAAAGATCATTCAAAGGTGTCCTATCCTAAAGAACCTGAATCTAATACTTAATATGTTCTACCTAAGATATTATATATACTAAGTTGTAACTATGACTGCTAGACTTCAATCCCATCATAGACCTGAGAAGGAACATAATGGTACCTGAGAAATGGTAGATGGATGCAAGCAACTTTCGGGAATCTTGCAAGAGTAGACCAAGACAGCTGCCAGCCTGGACAGTCACCTAATGTTTCTCAGCATTGTTGGTGCATTCAAATTGGCTACAGGCCTAGAGTATCTGGCAGACCATTTTCAGAAGCAGGATTTCTGAAAGACCATCTTACCCTGTCTTGGCAGAGTACAGTGGTCGCTTTCCTTGTGTCCCGCTTGTCCAGAAAGGACAGCATTGCATTTGTACTGTCAGCCATCAAGGCAAGGGCAGTTCTTTGCCCAGTAGGCCATTTTGTGCCAAAAGACAAACTTCTAAATGGAAATGTCTTAGAAGCCCAACATTCTCTCGGATCAATTGGTGCAGCCAGGAGCAATTGTGTCTCACGTCAACAGAATTCTAAGTTATTTTAAATGCCATATTCTCCAGGTCTATGAAGTGTTTGAAGATTACCTGCCCATCTGACCTATGTATCTGTAAATCTGGATAACCTAACTAACGTAACTATAGAGATGACAGGCATAGGTGACTATAAATCTATAAATCTTATCTATCGAAATAACCTAAGGACTAAGGCTTCACGTAAATAAGGTAAACAGTCTATAAGCAAATGTATGGTGAAGAATGATGACTTCAAAATTGTGACAATACACAAGATATTTATAACAGAGGTAGGAATACATAGTGTGATATGCAATATGACAATAATATTAAATATATATCAATATACCGAATATCCTAAACAGAAGTAGAACATATATAAAGTATGACAGATATAAATTTACATTTGTATCAATATAAAAATGTTTCAAATAAGAGTAGAAATATATGTACATTATAACAAATATAGTTCTGTATTTGTATCAATATACAAATTATCTTAAACAGGAGTATAAAAATAGTTTACATTTGTATCAACATATAAGATTCTATAACAGTACAAATTACAGTGCAAATTATCTAAGGTTGCTATTTTACTAAGTTTGTTTACTAGTATATACAATGATTTACCATCATATCTTATACCTATCCGTTCCATTTCTTCTCCCTCCACCCCCCCCTTTTTTTTTTACAATCCTGAGTTAATATTTTCTTCCACCCCCAACCCTATAACCGTCATCCATAACCCTGAGAATTATGAAACCTAAGGGAGAAGGGGCATCATTTTCTTAGAATTGCTTCCTGCCGTTTAGGGGGTGATGTTATCTCTGTTGGGTACTGTGAGAAAGCTCAGATAGTTAAATCTCAGTTAGACTAACTGTAGATTCTGCAGCAAGTTTTAGAGTAATGGGTAAGATTGTCTGAAATTCTGGCAAGAAGTGTAGTATGATGATGACTACCATGGCATCATACTGGATTGGGTAGAGTTTTTGTTGTTGGGGAATTACAACTATATGGTTGAAAACTATATAGTTGTAATTTCCTCAGTTATGATAAAAGATAAGTTAGATATAAAACCTTAAACTCACAAATATAAGATAGATAGGACATCTTCTTTAATATTGTAACTATAATTCTTGCTCAGTAATTGTTTTGTTATATATAATTTTACCATGTTAAAGTTAAAACCTTCCTTTTTAAAAAAAAGAAAAAAGGGGAAGTGCTGTGGATATTGTTCTATATAAATAAAACACTGATGGCCAGTGACCAGGCAGGAAGTAGGTTGCCAGGCAGGAAGTAGGTGGGACAAGGAGAGAGGAGAATTCTGGGAAGCGGAAGGCTGAGGGGAGAGAGACTGCAGCCACCGCCAGGACAAGCAGCATGTAAAGACTCTGGTAAGCCACCAGCCACGTGGCAAGGTATAGATTTATAGAAAATGGTTAATTTAAGATAAAAGAAGAGTTAACAAGAAGCCTGCCACGGCCATACAGTTTCTAAGTGATATAAGCTTCTGAGTGATTATTTTATAAGTGGATTGTGGGACTGCGGGGCTTGGGGAACCTGGAGAGAAGCTCTCCAGCAACAGATGAGAGTAGAAGAAATTTTTTTTTCTCTAAGAATCTAAATGTGAAAACTCTTTGCAACAATGTACACAATCTATTACTAATGAATATGCTACTGCACAGCTTTATTGTGTGTATAGGCAATATAAGTTAAAGTGTTAAGAATTCTCTAATGGGAACAGCAAGGTGACTCACTTGCCACCAAGCTTTACTACCTGAATTTGATCATCACAAACTACAATACCAACTATCCCAATTTGTCCTCTGATCATACTTGTACCATGGCAGGCATATGAACATATGCTTAGACACATACAATAAAGAAATAAATTCCTTTGTTAAATAATGAGTTATGGATAATAAGATGCAAAATACTAGAAATAATGACACTGAATGCTATACATACCATTGAAAAAGCAATGTCAAGCCAAAGTACTGGGTGATAGTAACTCTATTATGATACCGCATATTGTATTCTTCTCAAGATATCAATGAACAAAAATTATGTGATGGCAGTAATTCAAGAACAGAAGGCTTTAGTTTGCAAACATGTGAACAAGTGTTAACACATCTATAACAACATACTCAAGGAAACAACTGAGCATAAACACCATCTTTGTTCTGTTCTCCTTTCAGAGAGAAATGGGGAAATGAAAGACCCATGTCCACATACCCCTAGCATCTTCAGTAAAATGTTCAGTTATAAAAGATAAATAAACAAATAAAACATGCAGTAGAAATTATGGGAATTCAATTGGAAGTGAATACTGTTGATATTAAGTTGGAATGTTACTAAATAAACAATAGACTACAGGAAGTTGCAATGAAGATTTAGAAGACTACAAAATGTCAATGCAATAAGCTAGAGTACTGTCAAGGATGTGGAATTGTTAATACAAGTTTGAAATGCCTTTAAGATTCAGAGCAAATCTCTAACAAACCATTCCAAAAAATGGCACAGTTGATGTGGGTAGTAAGGAACCTTGCTTCATGCAGCTCAGTGCTCTGGCTGCCTCCTTCAGAGAGGAGAACTTGTGGTAGTTTGGAAAATAATGGCCCCCAAAGGGAGTGGCACTATTAGGAGGTATGGCTTTGCTGGGGTAGGTATGGCCTCATTGGAGGAAATTTGTCATTTTGTAGGCAGGCTTTGATGTCTCATATACGCTCAACATATTGCCCAGTGTTTCAGTTCACTTCGTGTTGCCTTCTGATCAAGATGTAGCCAGCACCATGTTTGCCTCCATGCTGCCATGATGATAATGGACTGAACCTCTGAACTGAATTGTAAGCTGCCACCACAATTAAATCTTTTTCTTTTTTATTGTTTAAAAGTTTCTTTTTTTTATTTTGCATGCCAAAAACAATTCCCCTTCACTCACCTCCTACAATTATTTGCCAACTTCCCTCACCCCACCTCTCAACCTCTCCTCAGAAGGAGTAAGGTCTTCCGTGGGGAGTCAACAAAGTCTGGCATACCAAGATGAGGCAGGACAAGGCCACTCCCCCCTGTATTGAGGCTGAACAAGGTATCCCTCCATAGGGAATGGGCTTCAAGAAGCCTGTTCATGCACTAGAGATAAATCCTGGATACACTGCCAATAGCCCCACAAACTGCCTAAGCCAAACAACTAGGGAATGGTTTGGTACCATGCTGGTTCTCCAGCTGTCAGTAAGTTCCAAATAGATCAGGTCAACTGTCTCTGTCAGATTCCTCATCATGATCTTGACCCCTTTGCTCATGTAATCCCTTTCCCTCTCTTTGACTGGATTCTGGGAGCTCTGCACAGTGCTTAGCTGTGGATCTCTGCATCTGCTTCTATCAGTTACTGGATGAAGGTTTTATGTTGACAATTTGGGTAGTCATCAATCTGATTACAGAGGAAGGCTATTTCAGGCACTCTCTCCACTATTGCTTAGAGTCTTAGCTGGGGTCATACTTGTGGATTCCTAGGAATTTCCCTAGCACCAGGTTTCTCCCTAACCTCATAATGGTTCCCTCTATCAATATATCTCTTTTCTAGCTCTCCCTCTCTGTCCAACAAAGGGTACAGGCATAACTGGATGGTGGCATGTAAAAAAATGAAAATAGATCCATATGTATCACCCTGCTCAAAACTCAAGTCCAAGTGGATCAAAGATCTCAGCATAAATTCAGTTACACTGAATCTGAAAGAAGAGAATGTGGGAAGTAGCTTTGAATGCACTGGCACAGGAGACCACTTCTTAAATATACAACTGGTAGCACAGACGCTGAGAGCTATAATTAATAAATGGGGCCTACTGAAACTGAGAAGCTCCTATAAGGCAAAGGGCATGGTAAATAAGAGAAAACAACAGCCTACATAATGAGAAAAGATCTTTACCAACCACACATCTGACAGAGGGCTGTTCTCCAAAATACATAAAGAATTCAAGAAACTAGAAATCAAAATACCAAATAACCCAATTAACAAAAATGAGCTACAAATCTAAACAGAATTCTCAACAGAAGAATCTCAAGTGGCTGAAATATACCCAAAGAATTTCTCAACATCCTTAACCATCAGGGAGATGCAAATCAACATGACACTGAGATATAATCTTACACCTGTCAGAATGGCTAAGATCAAAAACACTAATGACAGCCTATGCTGGAGAGGATATAGAGTAAGGGGAACATTCCTCCATTGCTGGTGGGAGTGCAATCTTGTATAGCCACTTTGAAAATTAGTATGGTAATTTCTCAGAAAACTAGAAATCAATCTACTTCCTGATCCAGCAATACCACTCTTGGGTAAATACCCACAGGATGCACATTCATACCACAAAGACATTTGTTCAACTATGTTCACAGCAGCATTATTCATAATAGCCAGAACCTGGAAACAACCATGATGCCACTCAGTGGAAGAATGGATGAAGAAAACGTGATACAATTACACAATGGAGTATTACTCAGTGGTAAAAATCAAATGACACCATAAAATTTGCAGGAAATGGATGAAACTAGAAAAAACAGGCAAACAAACAAAAAAAAAAACATCCTGAGTGAGGTAAACCAGACCCAGAAAGACTACAATGGTAGGTACTCACTCATAAGTAAATTGGGAGCATGGAGAAAAGAGAGAAGAAAAAAGATGAGGTAGGAAGAGAAAATGTTTTTCTTTAGAAGAGTTGCCATAGTCGTGGTATCTTTTCACAGCAATAGAAACCCTAAAATATGGTGATATTTTATTTGTATTAAAATGTTATTTGTATGTTAATAAATAAAGTTACCCGGGGGTCAGAGCTATTAGCAAGCAATAGGAAAGCAAGGCAGTGGTGGCGTTAGCTTGTAATCCGAGCACTTGGTAGGCAGAGCTAGGTAAGTCTCTGTGTGTTCAGGGATACAGCCAGTATTGGATACACATGCCTTTAATCACAATACCAATCATAGAAAACCTGGAGGTCTATACAGACAGGCTATGACGAGGCGGTCATGTGGTTGGGTTTACAACCAATGAGAAGGTAGAACAGAAACACTATAAAAAGACAGACAAACAGGAAGTAGCTCTGGTTCACAGAGGTAGGACCACCACAGGAGGAAGGGTAAGGTTTCGGCTCTTAGCTCTGACCTCTTGGCTTACTTCTTTGCATTGGTTCTGTGTTTCTTATTTAATAAGATGGTTGGTTACATCTACATTAAGACAGGGCTATTCCTGTCCCTTTTGTTCCAATAAAGACAGAACTATACGTCAGGTACCAGTTGCCCTGCCCCCTCCACAAGAAACCCTCCATCAGCTTGTTATACATCTTCCAATTTCAGTCTCTTAAGGATATTTCAAGGATACGGTGGCTTTGAAATAGGTAAACATAAGGATTAGTTTAATGTTGCTGGAGGGCTTCTCTCCAGGTTCCCCAAGCCCCGCAGTCCCACCATCCACTTATAAAATAATCACTCAGACGCTTATATCACTTATAAACTGTATGGCCATGGCAGGCTTCTTGCTAACTGTTCTTTTATCTTAAATTAACCCATTTTTATAAATCTATACCTTGCCACGTGGCTGGTGGCTTACCAGAGTCTTTACATGCTGCTTGTCCTGGCGGTGGCTGCAGTGTCTCCCTCCTCCGCCTTCTGCTTCCCAGCATTCTCCTCTCTCCTTGTCCCACCTACTTCCTGCCTGGCAACCTACTTCCTGCCTGGTCACTGGCCATCAGTGTTTTATTTATATAGAATGATATCCACAGCATTTCCCTTTTTTCTTTTTTTAAAAAGGAAGGTTTTAACTTTAACATGGTAAAATTACATATAACAAAACAATTATCGAGCAAGAATTACAGTTACAATATTAAAGAAGATGTCCTATCTATCTTATATTTGTGAGTTTAAGCTTTTATATCTAACTTATTTTTTATCATAACTGAGGAAATTACAACTATCTAGACTTCAACCACATCAAAGACCTGAGAAGGAACATAATGGTACCTGAGAAATGGTAGATGGATGCAAGCAACTTTCGGGAATCTTGCAAGAGTAGACCAAGACAGCTGCCAGCCTGGACAGTCACCTAATGTTTCTCAGCATTGTTGGTGCATTCAAATTGGCTACAGGCCTAGAGTATCTGACAGACCATTTTCAGAAGCAGGAATTCTGAAAGACTATCTTACCCTGTCTTGGCAGAGTACAGTGGTCGCTTTCCTTGTGTCCTGCTTGTCCAGAAAGGACAGCATTGCATTTGTACTGTCAGCCATCAAGGCAAGGGCAGTTCTTTGCCCAGTAGGCCATTTTGTGCCAAAAAGACAAACTTCCAAATGGAAATGTCTTAGAAGCCAACATTCTCTCGGGATCAATTGGTGCAGCCAGGAGCAATTGTGTCTCATGTCAACAGAATTCTAAGTTATTTAAATGCCATATTCTCTAGGTCTATGAAGTGTTTGAAGATTACCTATCTATCTGAAATATATCTATGTATACCTAGAAGACTTAACTAACATGGCTACAAATATGATTATCATAGATGACTAATTATTAATCTATTTTTAATTATCATTACAATTTTAAATGAGTTACATAAACATAATACCTCAAACAAGAATAGAAATATATATATATATATATATATATATATATATATATATATATACAGTATAACAAAATTAACTTCAAGTTTGTATCGATAAACTAAAATTTGTACCAATGTAAAACATTTTGAGCATAAACTAAAATCTATACCAATGTTAAACATTTTAAACAAGTTGTTCTTTAAAAGTAGGTTCATTAATCTACCCTTTTATCTTATCATCTCTATATCCTATATATCTATATCATATCCCTTTTCTTTTTTAGAAAGAGATCACATTTATAATCAACCTGTTTTAAATAAAAATATTGGTTTTTCTTTGTCCCACACCAGAGGGCTCTTATGATTTGGGACACAAGAATCTCTTAACCATTTTTTTAAAGCAATATGTCTGGGTTTAGAGGGGGAGTGAGCCAATTCCACCTCTAAAGCCAGCTTGGTATATTTGGGAATTTGGGCGTAGCATCTCTTACTACTTTCTGCTGGAGGGGGGCGCTGTATCTTATGGGGACGCAAAGAAAATTTTAGACCTATGGGGTAGTCCGTGAGGCTGTATTGTGTGAACCAGTTGCCTTGAAACCACTCTGGATGTTGGATCATCTGGGCCATGGTGTCATCAGAGACCTTTCAGGGGGTCTTGACTGGTGAAACCTGATGTATCTTAATCTGGAACAAATCCACAGCCTCTGGCTTTCTGTGGAAACAAAAGCAGAAACCTCTTTTCCAAAGCAACATATCCTTAAATCCAAATATTGAAGTCAAGGTACCTTTAAAATATACATTTTGGCATAACTCAACAGCTTTTGCAATCAAATGTTTTTCTTCAGTTTCGAATAACAAAGAGAACATAATCCAGATTCTCTGTGTTGTAGCCATCCTTAAGTTGAGCCTATTGCTTTAAACTGCACCATTCTAAGACTGAAACGGCGCTGTGACTGCTGGTTCCGCCCAATTTAGCTTCCCAACATGGCAGTGGTATGTTTTCCGCCAGCTCTAGGAGTCATCAAGTCTCAGAAATAGTGGGTCTAAGCTTTTATCAAAGCAGCGTATAGCCCAGAAACCTCTTTTTTTTTTAATACTAGTAAAGACTAAATCTACCACACAGCATAATGTGCCGCTGGCAGACGCCTCATTTCCACCATACTGCCGGTCAAACACACACGCCAGGAACCCGCCAGTGTTCAAACCTGCGTTTTGCAGTGTCTAGCTGCCCATATGAGACAAGAAGCAGGAACCTGGTTTTGGCTCTGTTTAGAATTGGTTATTAAATATTCTCAGGTTTAAGGGGGAAACTCGAGCTGTTGGGCGCCATTTGTTGCTGGAGAGCTTCTCTCCAGGTTCCCCAAGCCCCGCAGTCCCACCATCCACTTATAAAATAATCACTCAGACGCTTATATCACTTATAAACTGTATGGCCATGGCAGGCTTCTTGCTAACTGTTCTTTTATCTTAAATTAACCCATTTTTATAAATCTATACCTTGCCACGTGGCTGGTGGCTTACCAGAGTCTACATGCTGCTTGTCCTGACAGTGGCTGCAGTGTCTCCCTCCTCTGCCTTCTGCTTCCCAGCATTCTCCTCTCTCCTTATCCCACCTACTTCCTGCCTGGCAACCTACTTCCTGCCTGGTCACTGGCCATCAGTGTTTTATTTATATAGAATGATATCCACAGCAGTTTAACAACTTGAAACTGTACTTTATTTCGGATATGTACATACACCTTACATATTTGGCAGCCAGAAAACCTTTTATGAATGTGCTCTAAACAATGCAACTAAAAACCTGCTAGTGACCTAGCGAAACTTACTGCATACCCAGTTCTAACAGTGGGATAATTTCTCCTCCCTTTAAAGACCTCCAAATTTGGATAGATTCTATGCAAATACTCTTCTTGTGTCAAGGTATGAGACTTGGATAGCCTTCTTTGATTTGGATAAGGGAATCTGTGTCATGGAATAAGTGAAACTTTTAATTTTTTTCTCTCTGATAATTTGGTCAATGATATACATAAACAATACACATGCTTTGAGATTCCCTTTATTTATAATCAACAGCATCACAAGATTTGTGTTTGTTGACTAAAGGAAGGGACACAGTTGCTCTAAAGAATTTAAATAACACTGTCCCATTTCAAATATTATTGTGCTTATAAATTTGTGTGAATTGAGGGTAGAGAGCTGGAGAAAATCTTTGTCTGGTCACGTTGAAAAAAATAAGATCACAGGAATGAAAAATGTACTAAAATTTTAATTTCCCAAGTAATAATCTTAGATTCACTAATTAAAGAAATGTGATCTCTGCATGCAGAGATCATAGGGAATTTTCAATTTTAACCTTCAGCTTGAGGTTAAATCCTTGCAGCAATTGAAAGAGACACAATATGAAATTTAGGGCAAGAAGAATATATTTCATAAATAGAAAACAAAAGTGGAGGTGAATATATGCATTTATATTTGCTAAAATGGAATTTAAAAACTGAAACAGAGACAAATAAGTTGTGTACATAACAGAAAAGGAGTGAATTTCACTAGAACATATTTTTAAGTTACTTGACTGTGATGCTGAATAACTTTGAGCAAGGGAGACACGTTGGATGAGGGTGAACTTTGATTCAGCTTTACCTCAGCTGGTCCTTATGGTTATATTTTATTTGTGCTGAAATGTGATTTTATTTGTATGTTAATAAAGAAAGTTGCCTGGAGATCAGAGGTCAAAGCGAGCCATAAGCATAGTTAGGCAGTGGTAGCACACACCCTTAATCCAATCACATGGCAGGCAGAGTCTCTGTGTGGTCCAGGACACAGCCAAGCATGGTGACATGAACCTTTAATCCCAGTACCAACCATAGAGACCTGGAGGTCTGTATAGACAGGCAGTAACAAGGAAGTCATGTGGTTGGGTTTAGAGCCAATAAGAAGGCAGAACAGAAAGACAATAAAAAGACAAGTCAGACAGGAAGGAAGAAGTGCTCTCTGGGGAAGAGACAGCCGCGAGGTGCTAAGATAAGGTAGTCATGGCTCTCTGACTTCTTTGGCTATTTCCTCTGTATTTGACTCTGTGTTTCTTATTTACTAAGACTGCTTAGAATTTCATCTACAGGTCCTGTTTGCTGAGAGAACCTCACACATCATGTTGCAGAAGCAATGCCCATGCTGTAGCAGTTTACTTGGCTGGAAATGGGTGGCACTTGAAACACTGGTGGGCCGGAGCTCTTAGCTGCAAATGTTTATCCTGAATTCTTTAGCATCTCACACAGATGTGGAATGTGCTGAGCTCCTCATCCAACAAAGAACACATTTGGCAGCTGGGCCGTTCCAAGAAAAGGGGTTTATATTAGTGTCTGTGTCAATGTGGAAGGACAATCCTGTACCTTGAAAGCAGCAATAAACTCCAAAATACTCAGGCTCAACCTGGTGATTTTCATTGAATCTCATGTGAAATGCTGCAGGCAGTTGAGAGCATTAATATCAGCTGCTGCAATTTCAAGACACCGCAGAGGATCATAGTCAGGCAACCTTCCCTTTCTCTGAGACATATGCTCTAGCTTCTGTGAGAAAACCAGGAATCCTTTCTGCTGTCAGCTTCTCTAAGTGATATTTCTCTGCCCTTTAAATACTGGCACTTAGAACTAATTTTCTGTATTTTAAAAATGTGTGCTTGAAACGTCCACAGAAACTTCCATTGTTTTGATGAATACCAGGTAGGGATACAACTCAGTCTTCTTGCAGGGAATGACTGTGTGCTTTGTGAAGGCAGAAAAGACATTGATTAACTGGATTGCTGGAGATGAAGAGAAAGAAAGATAGGGTACAGAGAGGACTGTTTAGCTCCTACTACCAAAACAAATGTCTCTCTAGAGTTTTGCTAAAAATCTTGTGACATCTGAAAATCTGTTTCAATACATGACTCATGAGGAGGGGAAGCAGGGTCAGTCCAGCCTCTCACTTCTCCTTCCATGTGGGTTTATGTTATGCCTTGTATCACTGTGCGAGGGTTGTTAGCGGCTTGCAGACAGTAATAAGCTGCAGTGTCTTCCGACTCCAGGCTGTTGATGGTGAGAGAATAATCTGTCCCAGACCCACTGCCACTAAACCTTGATGGGACCCCACCTGCCAATCTATTTGTGTAATAGATCAGGAGCTTAGGAGCTTTTCCTGGTTTCTGCTGGTACCAGTTTAAAGCATAGCTAATATCCTGACTGGCCCGGCAAGTGATAGTGACTTTGTCACCCAGAGAGGCAGACAGGGAGGTTGGAGTCTGGGTCATTTGGATGTCACATCTGGCACCTAGGAATGGAGACATAATAAATAGCCACATAGTTAAGCATGATAAGAAAAAACTTCCTTCAAATTTCAGTCAACAATAATCACCACGTAACAGTGAAATTCCAATTTTAGTCCTTCTTTACCTGGAAGCCAGAGCAGCAGGAGCCCGAGGAGCTGAGCAGGGGCCCTCATGTCCATGCTGAGTCCTGACTGCAGTGACAACTGTACAGGGTGTGACTGGTATATGAAGAAGTCCTCAAGGCTGTGCAGTGAGTGCATGCAAATCACTGGGAACCAGTTAGAGTGGGCACAGCTGCAAGACTTGCTCATCTCAGTAACTGAGCACAAGTTCTGTGTCCCCAGATGCCTGAGGTCAGACCACACATATGCCTCCAGAGAATGCATTTCTTTTTTAAGGTTTTAAAATTATAGATGACATTTTGGAGATTACTTGAAAATTCTACTATACATAGGCTCAATTTTGAATTATACATTTCAAGGATATATTGGAGGAATATAAAAGAATTTCCTGCTATTAGTGAATATACAACAGAGAAAGGACTATTAAATCTTAACTCCAATGAAATAATCCTTATTGGTTAAAAAAATAACCTGTATTCTCCTTTTGAAGGGCTTGTGAGTTTGGAGTAGTCATTTCTTTAAGTTAAAAGGATAATTTTTTAATCACAACTATTTTTAATTAATTAAAAAAGAAAGACTTATCAGTCTTATCCATGCCTACAAAATGGGGAAATACACAATAGAAGCACATATAACACCTCAATCTCAACAACATGTTTCATTTGCCACCTGGTGTTCTGACTCCATGTGAAAATGGAGGTACATTGATACCCAGAGACAGAATGCACCTTCTTCTAAGTTTAAGATTCTTCATGTTATCCCACTTTTCTGCCATTTGATAATATTTCCACAATTCCTCAGCATGAAGGACTGAATAGTAATAACAGACTTGAATAATACAACAGAAAGCACTGTTACTCAATACATAGCTCTGCTGTGTATTACAAATTATATTTTTACCTTTTACTCTTGAACATTAACAATAGATATCATACTTATGCAGGCAACAGCCTCTCTGTCTGCAGTGTGCCTCTGTCTCCAAACTAAGATGCAGAAGTGTTCATGCATCCTCATAACACAAATAATTGAATACCACAAATCTCACACCAGTGTCTCTGTCTTGGCTGTACAGCCTTATTTATCATTATGGAAGGTCAAATCTATTAGGTCTTCAGTACTCTTGTCCTGGAGACAGAGGAACCTTGGGATCTTTAGAAATCCTAACTATGAAAGGACAGACAGTTTCACAGCCTGAGCCTAACCCAGTTGATTTTCCAGACTTCAGTGATGGGTGTGAAAAACAGCCAGCCATGAATTGGCTTGTTCAAGATACCTGACATCTTCCCCATCAGGAGTACCACACACCAGCTTTGAGCTGTATTAATAGTATTACTAGCTTTCCTGCCTCTTCACCTCACTCTCTTTCTGCTGACATCTAAAGCTGCATCTGTGTATCTCTTTGATCTTTGAGTCTTGGAAAACAGTTCTTCCTTCTCATAAGTTACCCCACGATCTGGAGGAAGCCTCATTCAGCACACTTCAGCAGATGATGAGGATGACAGTTCCTCTCAACCTAAAGCAACAAGCAAATCATTATTTTGCAGGACAACTTGGATATGGATTCTTACCACTCCTTTAATGATATGTTCACATATAAAGGGAATTCCAGAAACAATCAACTTTATCAATGGACCTTAGATTGAACTAAATCATTTATGACTCAATGATGATGATTCTGGGTTATACCATTTTAAGAAAGTGTGTGTTGATGGTACAGTGGTGAGCATAGCTGCTATCTAAAACAATTTCAATAACTATTTAGGGAACTGGCATACAGAGTGTACAAATATCAGTAGGCCTTGATGTCTTCTACTCTGTTGCTTAATAAATAAGCCTTCTGATTTTTCCTACTTCAAAAAGATCAGGTTTTAATAAGATAATAATACTATTGGTTGAGAAATAATTAATCTCACTGAACCTTCCAATAACTATCTAAGTCTACTCTAGAACTTATGAATTTCAACTTACATGTCAAAAGGACTTGTCACGTATGGTTGAGTTAATGATTTTGAGATGGAATGATTATTCTGAAGTATGTAGGTGAGATCACTATAAAAACACATGCTATTCATGTAGGGAGAGAGGACATTGAGCTGTATATAGTGGGGGTTGCAATGGAAAGTTATCAGAATTCTGAGAGGTAGTGAACATTCATTGTTCAGGGAATAATGTAGTATCTCTGAAGAATAAACATTAGCATTAGATTCCCTCCTCTGAAGTCTGCAAGACACAAGAAATTCTCCTTATTTGAGTGTACTTTGGGAGACTACTGACCTCCACAGCTGTAAGAAAATTGTTTTCTGAATCAGTTCTGAAGATATTGGCATTTATTCATATAAAACTAATGGAAAACACTGTCTTTGACTTTTTTGTGTATGTGGCTTTGCTTAATACTCCAACATTTCTAGCTTTCTTATCAGTTGGTATCATTGGGACAAGAGATAACAGCTTTACTTTAAGATGAGAGAGTTCCAGAATTAGTCTTGGCTATAAAATCTTGTTTGCTAGATGTAAATAATTGTGGGGGAAAATTCTGAAAGACGAGTTTGAAGGAGGACATGTTTCTTTTGTCTCATAGAATCCTAGGTGCCTAAACATGTATTATTTGGGGACTGTGATGAGACAGAGCATGGTGATAGAGGACATGTGAGGTAGTTCAGCTTCATTCAAAGAAGGAAAGAAAAAAGGAGATTGATAATGACAGTGAGAGATTATATGCCAAGTGTTAGGAACAAAACCTATCCTTCAAAAGCACTCTGAAGTGACTTTCTTCTCCTTACTAAATCCAATCTCTTAGTTTCTTCCTCTTACTAGTAGTACAATCAATTAGGGATTGAGTTTTCAACACAGGCATTAGGGAGAACACTATAGATTCAATCTCTAACATTCTGTCCTTTACACTAATGCTTTCCTTACAAAGCAAAATGTATTGAGATAATTTAAGATGCCCTCACTCCTTACAGCTCCTGCATTTCATAAAAGGTGAAGTCAACCCCCCTGTCCCCTCCATGTGAAACATAAACATGACTTTAGTTGCAATGTTACAGAAAAGCTTTAAAAGGAGGCTGCTAGGTATTGTGTTAAATTGCTGTAATCATGAAATTTGAGACACTAAGGAGTGCTGTGGGACGGTCTATATGTCAAATTGCTCTGATTGGTCAATAAATAAAACACTGGTTGGCCAGTGGCCAGGCAGGAAATAGGTGGGACAAGGAGAGAGGAGTATTGTGGGAAGTAGAAGGCTGAGGCAGAGAGACACTGCAGCCGCCGCCATGACCAGCAGCATGTGAAGACGCCAGTAAGCCACCAGCCACGTGGCAAGGTATAGACTTATGGAAATGTATTAATTTAAGCTATAAGAACAGTTAGCAAGAAGCCTGCCACGGCCATACAGTTTGTATGCAATATAAGTCTCTGTGTTTACTTGGTTGGGTCTGAGCAGCTGTGGGACTGGCGGATGACAAAGATTTGTCCTGACTGTGGGCAAGGCAGGAAAACTCTGGCTACAAATGGCACCCGACGTGGGGCAAGAGTTTCCACCTAAAACCTGAGAAAAGATTCTAAAACGGAGCTAAAAACAGCTTCCTAATTGTCTCTCTCAAATGAGCGGCAGCTGCCGGTTTGAGTTACTGGCGGGTTCCTGGCGTGTGCGTTCGATCTACAGTATGGCGGGAATGAGGCCTCTGCAAGTGGCACATTAAGCTGCGTGGTGGATTTAGCCTTTGCTAGTACAAAACAAAAAAAGAGGTTTCTGGGCTACACGCTGCCTTGATAGAAGCATAGACCCACTATTTCTGAGAGTTGATGGCTCCCAGAGCTGGCGGAAAAAGTACCACCGCCATGTTGGGAAGCTAAAGTGGGCGGAGCCAACAGCCACAGCACAGTTTCAGGCTTAAAAGGCTGCTGATTAAAGCAATAGGCTCAAGGTAATATAAAAAAATAAGCCACATAAAGATGGCTATCACACAAAGAATCTGGATTATGTTCTCTTTGATATTTGTAACTGAAGAAAAACATTTGATTACAAAAACTGTTGAGTTATGCCAAAATGTATATTTTAAAGGTACCTTGACTTCAAAATTTGGATGTAAGGATATATTACTTTGGAAAGGAGGCTCTGCTTTTGTTTCCACAGAAAGCCAAAGGCTATGGATTTGTTCCAGATTAAGATACATCAGGTTTGACCAGCCAAGACCACCTGAAAGGTCTCCGATGACACCATGGCCCAGATGATCCAACATCCAGAATCGTTTCAAGTCACGGACTACTCCATGATCCTAAAATTTTCTTTGTGTCCCCATAAGATACAGCGCCCCCTTCCAGCAGAAAATAGTAAGAGAAGCTACGCCCAAATTCCCAAATATACCAAGCTAACTTTGGAGATGTGTAAAAGTTAAAACCTTCCTTTAAAAAAAAAAAAGAAAGGGGAAGTGCTGTGGGACGGTCTATATGTCAAATTGCTCTGATTGGTCAATAAATAAAACACTGGTTGGCCAGTGGCCAGGCAGGAAATAGGTGGGACAAGGAGAGAGGAGAATTGTGGGAAGCAGAAGGCTGAGGCAGAGAGACACTGCAGCCGCTGCCATGACCAGCAGCATGTGAAGACGCCAGTAAGCCACCAGCCACGTGGCAAGGTATAGACTTATGGAAATGTATTAATTTAAGCTATAAGAACAGTTAGCAAGAAGCCTGCCACGGCCATACAGTTTGTATGCAATATAAGTCTCTGTGTTTACTTGGTTAGGTCTGAGCGGCTGTGGGACTGGCGGATGACAAAGATTTGTCCTGACTGTGGACAAGACAGGAAAACTCTAGCTACAAAGGAGGATATTTATGGATCTAGCCTATGCTATATATACAGATCTCAAAAAGGAAAGAAGGGATAAAAAGCAAAAAAATGAGCTACACACTTACAAAAAACAATGGAAAATGGTGAACATTCATATTTCTAAAAGAACATACAGGAATATTCCAAGCAGGAAGTGAATATAAGCAAGACCATAACTAAGCAGTGTAAGTAAATCTTGGGGTTCTATGTCTATCACAAAGTGGTTAACATGAACACATACATGCTTCAGTAGTCCTAAAGTGATGTCTTAGTCCTTTGTACCCACATGTTATCTGTCTTGGGTTGACTTCACATTTTGCTGAGAGTTTTCATTAAAGATATTGTATGTTTATGGCATCTTTTTAGCCATAGACAAATTTATTGTATCCTTTCCTTCAATCTCAGAAATCTATCTATTGCCCTCAGAAACTGTTGATAGGGACTTCAAACACACCATGTATCCTATGTGGACACAAAGTCACTAATTTGAGACTGTGGGGGAAGTATTCATGACCCCATAGTTGATAGATTCTCCATTTCTGAAAAACCAGCACCATATGGAAATGACTCTGTGGCAAAGCTTCTCACCTTATGACAGACAGAAGCCAAGAGAGTGAATGAGCCAATGAGTGAGGAAAAATTAAATCCTCGGAGAGGTATGCCCTCAAGTGACAAATCTTTCAAATAAGTCATCCATACCAGATCCCACAGATTACAAAGCAAAATCACCTGCAAAAGAGGATTTCATCTGTGAGTCTGGAACACACTGAATACTTGGACTGTAACTCTTGAATTAAGTATTTCCATTAAATTAGTGCTTTCTAGGTATGAGAAAATCTAAATATTAATACTGTGGAGCTCACTTTTTTCTTTTATCTTTTTATTATTAATTCTTTGAGAATTTCATAGTGTTTCATTTGATTATATTCACTCAAATATTCCCAACTCCTGCCCAAGCTATCTCTTCTCTATCCACCTTTCTCCCCTTTCTTTTTTTTCCACTTCAGGACACATTATATTTATAGGATCTCCTAATATGAGGAGTAGATGAGTCAGAGATTTTAATGAAAGAAAGCAGCCATATTACAGCAATATGAGGTGTGTGCCTTGCCCTCAATTTTGAACTAGTTTCATTTCCAGTGTGTGAAGAAACCAGAGAATTATGTTTTATGGACTGAAGTAAAGAGGGATTCAACTTATGCTATATAGGAAACAAAATAAGGAGCCTTGACTTTCACCTAAATCTGTTTTTGACTTTTCTACTATTCCATAAACTTGAGTTACTTACTGGATAAATGTGTTCATAAGCTAAGAACCTATAGGAACCCAGACATGTCTGCATTCAGATCCATCCCCAGGACCCACTGATTATGTTACTTTTGAGAAAACATTTTTGTGCTTTGATGGAATGACAAACCATAGCAAAGCTGTAATCAACTTTTAATAATATGTTACACCATGTAGACAGAGGATGAGGTACCCTGAGTGAAGGTAGCATGTAGGAGTAAGGTGCCTACTGTGACGAGATCACTAGTAGGAAGTGTTGTCAGAAGCAATAACTATTCCTGGATGATTGGTGCTTTTTTCAAAGGTCCCTCCTAGACAAAAATCACAGTTCAGACAGTGGCCTGAGGACACTGAAGGTTTAGAGGACAGTTCATAGTCTTACCAGTTAGATCCTTTCAGTTAACTTTGCATATGCAAAGTATAACTTAGAGTTCTCAGGGAAGGATGCTAGAAGGTGATCCTGCAGAGGGGTCAAGTCCAGATCTGGGACCAAGAGATCATTTCTACTCATAAAGTATCTTTAAGTTTCTTACCATCTTCAAACCTAGGACATCTGAATGAGGACACCTGACATCCTCAAAGGGAAAAAAAAAAATGAAAGCAGTGTGCCTTTCTTTCTGAGGTCTAAGTCAATTGTAAACACACGTGTCCTCCCATGAATCTCTTCCCACACTATTGCCCTGCTTCTTGTTTAGGCTCTAACATGGTGCAGCTTCAGTAAAGAAAATGGTTAGGTCTCACGTGAGTCTTTAGCAGTAAGCAAGCCCATTTCCATAGGTGGACCGCAAAGTGAGGTCAGGCAGAAGGAAACATGCAAGAGTCCTGTGGGGTACCTGTGTAGGAGTCACACAGGTAAGAGTCTATCAGGATACCCAAGCCAGGAGACCCATGATAAAGACCAATGAAAGAAACCAATGAGCCGGGCGGTGGTGGCGCACGCCTTTAATCCCAGCACTCGGGAGGCAGAGGCAGGCGGATCTCTGTGAGTTCGAGGCCAGCCTGGGCTACCAAGTGAGTTCCAGGAAAGGCGCAAAGCCACACAGAGAAACCCTGTCTCGAAAAAAGAAAAAAAAAAAAAAAAAAAAAGAAACCAATGAAGGAAGCCTATGGCAACAAGAGACTCTCAAGAGAAATCCACTCAGACTCCAACAGATAGACCTGAGAGTGATAGAGTCATTCTCTGTCAAGGCTGAGATTTTTGAAAAGCATTTGCTACTGCAGCACAGCTTCCTGTATTCTAATGCAAATGCTGAGTACTGAGAATGGGACTCAGATATGGGGGAAAGCTGCTCCAGGTGGAGATGTTATCAGGTGCAACCATCTAAATAAGGCACTGATCTATGAGTATAGCAGAATATTATTAGGAGTCATTTTATTGAATATTTATTTTTAAAATGAGTAGTGCTTGATTTTACCCTAAGTCTGTGGGCTATCTAGTCCAAGTCACTGCTTCCAGTCCTCCAAGCTATGCTAGGCATGGAATGAGCCTTAAGTCGAATCAGATATTGGTTGGATATTCTCAGAAGTTCTTTGCCACTACTGCCTAGCATATTTGCAGGCAGGAGAAAGTGTAAATCAAAAGTTTCAAGGCTGGGTTGGTGTATATGTTTCTCTTTTGGTAGCTTTCAGAGTACTTTTCTGCACCAAAGACACTGGAGTACAGGGTAAAGGCTCCATGTAGGCACTAGTTTGACATTTTAAAGTTCAATGAATTGTGTAGGTGTCCTTGGCTATGGAGCACCTCTGTGAGTTTGTGGAAAGCATCGCATTATCTTAGCAACAGCCTGAGTTTAGGGGGATTTCCATGTGATCCCCTTGGTCAAAAATTCAATTGGATGCAACCCAGTCTCAATACTGGAAGCTGCACTTGGTGACAAGTAAAGGCCAGTTGGGGCTCCTTATCTCCATTATTAGAAGACCTCATTAGGATTGCCCTAATATATTTTAAGAAGTTTCCACTGCACTTAGTTTGCATATAATCCCCCAAATGTCACTCAACCCCAGATGTCTCTCTCTGCATTTACTTATTCAACCATACCTCCCTTCTTCCTCCCCAACTGATTCTACTGTTCCTGTCACTACCCTTTCTTAGATCCCTGAAAAAATATTCTAGCCCTGTTTTCACCCATTCCTCAACAACAAGGCTCAAGTGGGGAGTTCCTTCCTCTGTAGCACATTGGGTACAGGCTGAACCTCAGGCTTTTGAACCTCCTGTTATAAAAATAGCCCATTTTTAGTCTAAACATATGTCCAGGATATAAGTGCACAGCTTATGATTCCACATCACTGTAGGCAATTATACAATATTTAAAGTTATATTCCTCTCAGAGTCTTCTGCTCTTGTTCTAGTCTTAAGGACAATGTGCCTTTTAGGAAGGTCACCTCACAGTAAAGACCTGCCTGTTTCTTGGTGGAAACTAGAACCATAGACACAAGCAATTATCTCAGTGGGACCAAAATTTACCAGCAAGTTATGAGAACAAGTATTTCAACAAAATTACTTGGTAAAACAGATCTAAGAAAATAAACAAGAAGCCATACTTTGAAAAAATCTTGAAATCATACCACTTCTCAATCTCTTGTTTACCCCCTAGTGTGGTACCCTCAAAGGTAGAGGTTGAATAATGGATAACAGTTGTCTTTCCAGTAAAAAATGGCTGCATTATTTAAATCAATTTCTGCCTTTTGCTTGTTTTCCACATGAATTTTGTGACAAGTTGGTATATCTAATTTGTAGGGTTCCCTGAATTCAGCCCCCCTGTGGAATAACAGTCCTTTGGCATAACAAAATACTGTAAGATAAAGATATTCATTGAAAATTATTTTAGAAAACTCATTTGGAATATAGCTACTTAGAATTCTAGTGGGAATGAAGAAAACATATTCACTATAATTCCATGAGAATGATTGATTCACTATCATGTCTTCAGTTGCTTTTTTTCTTTATGCATTTACTCAAGTTTTTATAATTTAATACTTGGTAATACCAACATCAACCTTATACTATTGTTTAATTAAAAATAAACAGTATTATACACTTAAAATTAAAATGTTGTGGGTCAAGAAAATAAAAAAAAAACATTGTAACAAAATGTATAAGGAATAAAAAACAAAATAAACTCAAGCATCTGATTTTGATGGCACTGAAGGGCTATGCATGAAATGGAATCCAAATGGCATAAACTCCCAAAGAGGAGTGGCTTCTATAGATGACCTGAAGCTCTTCTGTCATGTTGATCTGTGCTGAAAATTGAGAGAAAGGGGCTGGAGAGATGGCTCAGCAGTCAAGAGCACTGACTGCTCTTCTACAGAACCCAGGCAGCGGTGGCACACGCCTTTAAGCCCAGTACTTGGGAGGCAGAAGAGGATGTCTGTGAGTTTGAGGCCAGCCTGGGCTACAGAGTGAGTTCCAGGACAGGCTCCAAAGCTACACAGTGAAACCCTGTCTCAAAAAACAAAAAAAGAAAGGAAGGAAGCAAGGAAGGAAGAAAAGAAAAGAAAAGAAAAAAAAAAAAAGAAAAGAAAATTGAAGGATTTACATTTTGAGTAGATTTTAGCTTGATCCAGGCACAGGAAACCTGAGAAATGGCTCTAGCTGAGATTTCACAGTAGCTTGTGCTTCCTTCATGGAGGGGACACATGCTGAGCCCTGAAAACCAAGCTTGATTTTCATTGAGAAATTCTTCGTGGTCTTCTCTGAGAGATATTTTTGAGTAAACAGAGTACAGATTTACAGTGAGTTCTTCAACCTTCTTCATATTTAATCTGACATTTTCAGGGTGTCTTGCCAAGTGCCTTTTATATATGCCTCGTATAAGTGTTTTTTGAGCCTACACTGCATATTCTAAAGGTCCTATTTTCTTAAGTGTATGCCATTACCTGAATGACTATTGCCTCTCAAGTGACACCAAGTATGTTAAGGAAACACAATCAACCTGAGGTGCTCATGTATACACTCCTGTGGTGATCAAATGAGTGATTCAACCTATATCACTGTCTGATACTTTTTACATAGTCATGTTATACTACAGATATTGAATCTATCACCTCTTCATTCTGAGTCTGCTGTTATATCAGGTCATAAATTTAACATCAAAATGGTCAACTTTTTTATTCTTTCCAGAAAATAAATTTGTTCCCCAGTGATTTCACAATGCAATCTAAAGTCTGCTAACACTACCCCCACTAAAAATATGCAACCCATAGGCTTACTACTATTCAGTGATAGACTATATGCCTGCCATGGTTTCACTTCCTAAAGCCTATCCAGTCTTCTGATTCCTATTTTTGTACAAAGAAATCTATGTTTTTTTCTCCTATTTTTCACTAATATTTTGATATGTAATTCTTATTACATACTGAATTTTGGGACTTGGTTTTTACTTTGTAAACTCTTTCTTGGGAATTAGAGAAAATGTGGACTTTCATAGTAAAATGATGTGGTGGAGAATATTTGATATTCTTTGTTAACTGTCTTTTGCAACTTTTAAACCTAAAATGTCAAAGAATGCTTGGAATTTTGAAACCAGGTGATTTATTTTATAGTTTCATCTAGTGATGTAACAGCCCCATACTGGAGAATTACTTTTTATTAAAAGAAAGCAGGATTCAAGATTGTAGACGGTAGGGTATAGACTCGATCAGGGAAATTTGGGGTCTCTTCTTCAGATTCAATGTCTTGGTAATAAAATATCTTAAAAAAGAAACTTGAAAGAAAGATTATTAGAATTTAAGAGTCAAAGAATATAATAAGAAAAGTGTATATCTGGCCGGGTGGTGGTGGCGCACCCCTGTAATCCTAGCACTCAGGAGGCAGAACCAGGTGGATCTCTATGAGTTCTAGGCCACCCTGGTCTACAGAGCAAGATCCAGGAAAGGTACCAAAACTACACAGAGAAAGCTTGTTTCGAGAAACAAAAAAAAAAGAAAGAAAGAAAAAGAAAACAGAAAATTGTATATCTCAAAAAGGAAAGTAAGAAAAAATCCAAGCTGTTAGAGTCAGCCATGGAGGTCAACAGCAGCTATATAGCAGAAAGAGGAGAGGAACTTCAGATGACAAGGAGAAAAGCCAAAGAATAAATGGAAGTACACTTAGGGAAAAGGTAGAAAGAGAAAATGGTAAAGTTTCATTTTACTTAGATGTTCAGAATAGTTAGTAGAAGCTGTGGAGAGATTTGCAGGATACTGTACAGTGGGCAGTCTGGGAAGCATTGTCCCATTAAGAGATTATACATCTTTCTCTGTTTCTCTTGTTCATTTCTGTTCTTATCAGCCATATAGAATATCTGCAGTCCCAGGAACAAGGCAGGGTGCCTCAACCTTAGTATTTATACTGAGCAGCCATTGATAGTCAACAAGTTTGACTACAACTAAGCTTTGTCTCAGACTTGCATGGATGGATTTCCTTCAAGGAAAATAATCAATTTACAGACATGTATAAGTGTTTGAGAAGAGTCAAGTGTAAGTAAAGAGTACCTTTGTGAGAAACATTATGGAAGATATCTGGCTAATTTCAGCACTGGGCAAAAATTACACCAGTGTGAAGCTCTGGATTACTTGTGGGTATACTGGGTGCAAAAGAGCATGGTTTTATAAGGAAAAGTCATATTGGACAATTTTTGCAAAGGTCAAAGATCTTCTTGTGATGGTAATTAATCTTCACAAATAAAAATGCACATCCCCTCTCATATGTATATTTGAGGTATTTTATTCAGTAAAGGCATTCAATCCAGCTTTAGGAGATTTCTGGTATTTGTTGCTCCCAAGATAACCATTCAAGAATATGATCAATAAATCTTTGAAATAGGCATTCAATGACACATATTAAATCTAAATCTGTAAGAACACTCTGGTCTAATGAAAAATCAGTAGTATAAAATTTGCCGTTAAAGGAGGTAAAACAACCACCTCTGGAGGTATCATGATCCCTGACCTCAAACTCTTCTATAGAGCTACAGTAATAAAAACAGCTTGGTACTGGCATAAAAACCAACATGAGGACCAATTGAATTGAAGACCTTACATTAATCCGCACACCTATGAACATATAATTTTTGATAAAGAAGCCAAAACTGTACAATAAAAAAAGAAAGCATCTTCAACAAATGGTGCTGGCATAACTGGATATCAACAGTAGAAGGCTGCAAATAGATCCATATCTGTCACCATGCACAAAACTTAAGTCCAATTGAATCAAAGACCTCAACATAAATCCAGCTACTCTGAACCTGCTAGAAGAGAAAGTAGGAAGTAGTCTTGAATGCATTGGCATAGGAGATCACTTCCAAAATATAACACCAGTAGCACAGACACTGAGACAATCAATAAATCAATGGAACCTCTTGAAACTGAGAAGCTTTTGTAGAGCAAAGGATATGGTCAAAAAGACAAAGCAACAGCCCACAGAATGGGAAAAGGTCTTCACCAACCCCACATGTGACAGAGGACTGATATCCAGAATATATAAGGAACAAAAGAAATTAGACATCAAAATGACCAACAGTCCAATTAAGAAATGGGCTATAGAACTAAACAGAGAATTTTCAACAGAGGAAACTCAAATGGCTGAAAGACATTTAAGGAATTGCTCAACATCCCTAATTATCAGGGAAATGCAAATCAAAACAACTCTGAGATACCACCTTATGCTTGTCAGAATGGCTAAGATCAAAAACACTGAAGACACCTTATGCTGGAGAGGATGTGGAGCTAGGGGAACTCTCCTCCACTGCTGGTGGGAATGCAAGCTTGTACAACCACTTTGGAAATCAATATGGTGCTTTCTTAGAAAATTGGCAATCAATCTCCCCCAAGATCCAGCTATATCACTCTTGGGTATATTACCAAGGAATGCTCAATCATACCACAAGGGCACTTGCTCAGCTATGTTTATGTCAGCATTGTTTGTAATAGCTAGAACCTGGAAACAACCTAGATGCCCTTCAACTGAAGAATGGATAAATAAAATGTGGTATATATACACAATGGAATACTACTTAGCAGAGAAAAACAATGACATCATGAGGTTTGCAGGCAAATGGATGAATCTAGAAAAAATGATCCCAAGGGAGTTAACCCAGACTCAGAAAGACAAACATGGTATGTACTCACTCATAGGAGGATACTAGATGTAAAACAAAGATGACTAGACTGCTACTCACAACACCAAGGAGGCTACCTGGAAAACAGGACCCCAAGAAAGACACAGGCATCGCCCAATGACAGAGAAATGGATGAGATCTACATGAACAACCTGGATGTGAGTGGGGTTACTGAAGGGCAAGGGTTGAGGGAAAGAGCACTTAGGGGAGTGGGAGATCGCAGCTGGATCAATAACAGACAGAGAACAAAGGATAAGAGACCATGATAAATTAAGATCACATGAGGATAGGAAGAAGCAAAGTGCTAGAGAGGTCCACAGAAATCCACAAGGATACCCCCACAATAGACTACTGGCAATGGTTGATAGACAGCCAGAACTGAGCTACTCTGGTGATAGGATGGCCAAACACCCTAATTGTCGTGCTGGAAACCCTATCCAAGGACTGAAGTATCTGAATGCAGAGATCCATGGCCAGGCCCCAGGTGGAACTCTAGGAGTCCATTTGGTGAGAAAGAGGAGGGTTTATGTGAGCGAGAATTGTTGAGACCAAGGTTGGATAAAGCACAGGGACAAATAGCCAAACAAATGGAAACACATGAACTATGAACCAATAGCTGAGGAGCCCCAAACTGGATCAGTCCCTCTGAATAGATGAGAGAGTTGATTGGCTTGATCTGTTTGGGAGGCATCCAGACAGTGGGACTGGGTCCTGTGCTCATTGCATGAGTTGGCTGTTTGAAACCTGGGCCTTATACAGGGACACTTGGCTCAGCCTGGGAGGAGGGGACTTGACCTGCCTGGACTGAATCTAGCAGGTTTAACTCAATCCTCAGGGGAATCTTTGCCCTGGAGGAGATGGGAATAGAGGGTGGGTCAAGGGGAAGGTGGAGGGTGGGAGGGGGGAGAACAAGGAATCCGTGGCTGATATGTAAAATTAAATTAAATTATAAAATACAAAAAATAGAGGTAAAACAGCATGTGAAGTTTTTTTTTTTAATTTTTATGCATGCATGTTGCTGGAGGGCTTCTCTCCAGGTTCCACCAAGCCCTGCAGTCCCACAATCCACGTATAAAATAATCACTCAGACGCTTATTTACTTATAAACTGTATGGCCGTGACAGGCTTTTTGCTAACTCTTCTTATATCTTTAATTAACCCATTTCTATAAATCTATACCTTGCCACGTGGCTGGTGCCTTACCAGAGTCTTTACGTGCTGCTTGTCCTGGCGGTGGCTGCCATGTCTCTCCCTCCTTCTTCCTGTTTCCCCAATTCTCCTCTCTCCTTGTCCCGCCTATACTTCCTGTCTGGTCACTGGCCATCAGTGTTTTATTTATATAGAACAATATCCACAGCACATGCACATATTATCCTTGAGTTTATTCATCTTATATATCCACCATACTCCCTTTTCTCTCTCTTCAGGTTAGTCTCTTTCCTAGAAAAATGTGATAGTAGAACATAGTGGCAGCTTTACTGCAGCTCTGTCACTATCCCGGATAACGTCGGGGGCCCTACATGGACATTGATGATGGGAGCTCTGTCACTTGTAGATACAGACGGTGTCCTACAGGGACATTAAGGATGGGACCTCTCACCTGGAAAGTGATATATCAGAAAAGGATGCTGCTGTTCTTAAGGTATTGGCACCAGGCAAATCCTGGTCCCCACACTCTTTTTTGCCAGAGAATCAGAGAGGTTGACTATGGGCTCTTACTGTAAACCCTTCTCAATACTGAAAGTCCAGAAACTCTCCCTGCAGTGCCCTCACCATGCCATCTCCATTCCTGTCTGTTCACAGCATTTATAATTCCTATAATAAATAGCTTGGTCCCCAGTAATCTAGCTCAGTTTCCTCTTAAAACATGATACCATGCCTAAAGTCTCACAGTTTGTTTCTCTAAGTGGGAACCCATAGAGGCTCCCTAGTAAAAGGCCTTGGTCAGGGTCAGAAAGTCTGAGCTTGCATTGCCCAATAGGGCTGAATAATGAATGATTTTGCCAAGGATGTGGTTAACCAGGTGTTTTGAAGAGTCTACAGTTATTGGTACTTTATACCTCAATCTTGAGATGTGGAGGTCTTTTGCACCTCCTCTTGCTGATGTATAAAAAGCCCATCATAAGTAAAGTCAAGGAAGCTGGGTATTGACCCAGTGCCCTCCCGAATCTATCTTATGTCTCTGTCTTTCTCATCATCTCCATCTGTATTTCTATCTAATATTTCCTCATTTCTCATTTTTCCCCTCAAGATCCCTTTAAAAGTTCAGAGCTGGATTCCTACACCTCTAAAAAGTTTCACTTTAACACATGTATTATACTCACATGTGATTATAGAGTCTAATAAATACAAAGGAGGGGCTAAAGAGATGGCTCAATGGTTAAGAGCACTAGTTGCTCTTCCAGAGGAGCCAGGTTCAAGTCCCAGCACCCACATGGCAGCTCACAACTGTCTGTAACTCCAATTCCAAGGGATCCAACACACTCGGGGAGATACACATGCAGGCAAAACACCAATGCATAAGAAATAAAAATAAATAAATAAAAAGAAAAAATAAATACAAATGAGAGAAATGATGTGATATTAGTCAATCTGATGCCCACTTCATTTGATTAGTATGATTATCTTCAGTTGTATCCAGCTTCCTATAAACAACATAACTTCCTTTTTCTTTATGGTTAAAAAATCCATTCTTTAATTTGATATAAAGAAGTATTAAATTACATAATTTCTAGGAAAATAGATTGTGGTGGTTTGAATAGTTACGACCCCCATAGACTCATGTGTTCAAATGGTTGGTCCACATTGAGTGGCACTATTAGGAGGTATATACTTGCTGGAGTATGTGTGGTCTTGTTGAAATAATTATGTCTTTGTGGCTGGGGGCATTGAAGCTTCAAAGATTCAAGCTACACCCAGTGTGGCACACAGCCTCCTTCTATTACCTGTGGATCAAGATGGAGAACTCTGCAGCACCATGTCTTCCAGCATATCACCATGATAATGGAGGAAACCTCTGAAACTGTATGCCAGAACAAATTTATTTTTTTCCTTTATTAGAGTTGTTATGGTCATGGTGTATCTTTACATCAATAGAAACCCTAACTAAGATGTGAACTTAGCTGGGAAATATCGTATTGTGTAAAACAACCTTTTAGAGTTGTATGCTTAATTTGGAGTAGTTGTTGAATTCAGGAAATTAAAAATGGACCATTGAAATGGTGATGGGAAAAAAGGATCCTAAGCGGGAGAGATAGAGGCACAGAGAGATAGAGCACAGGTGAAATGATAGGGTAAAAGATAATAATGGATAGGAAGAGTTAAATGTAGATATGAATGAGAGTATGGAGTTGAGGACAGAGTTGGAGAAGTGAAACTAACATTAAGAATGTTGTAAAAGGCCATAAATAACCTATTATTTGGTAAGCTCCCTAACTATTCTTACTATTATAAAAGATTCTAAGTAGTGTTAGCCTATACAGGGCATTAATCTCATCCCAGAAGCTATAGTTGGCCAAATAAAAAACTCTGTTCCAGGTTTGTGATACCTCCCTTCAAGACGTTGATCAGAGGTATATTGGAGATCCTCCCTAAACAATAGAGATGATTGTTATTGTTTCTGGTTGCTGTAGTGTTTTGAATGAAAGTGTATCCCATATGGTCAAGTGTTTGAATACCTGGTCCTCAGTTGCTGTCACTGTACATATTAGAGGTGTGGGCTTGCTCGAAGACGTTTGTTATTTGGAGCAAGCTTTGAAAATTCAAAGCTACACACCATTCCAATTTTGGTCTTTACTCCTAAATGTAGTTCAACACATTAGTCCTCAGCTGTTGCTCCTGATACAATGCCTTTGCTCCACTATTATGAATTCTAACCCTCTTGAATCATAAGTCCAAATAAACACTTTCTTCTATGAATTTCTTGTGGTCATGATGTTTACCACAACTAGAGCTCACAAACTAAGACAGATCACAAACAGAATTTTATGGTGAGGTGCTATTTTTATAGACTCTACCCACATTTGTTAAAGGATAGGGAAAAATTAAGTCAGTATTAACCATGAAGCAGGGAGCCCCCAGTGACAAGTTTTCATAGTACAGAAAGGTGTTATATAGTCTGCTGAGGGGGAAAATATCATCAACAATCTAACTCAGCTGTGAGCCCTGGGAACTGCAAAAATATTTTTTATCATGTGACCAAGAGTAGCAGAGATATTCTAGATTATACAACAGCCTTTTAAAATTAGGTTTAAGACTTGCACCACAGGAAGAAACAAAAATCTGGTACTGACATCTTACCAAAAATCTAAGATTGAACAGATAAGAGGTCCCAGGAAACAACCTACTATCATTATTTTGCTAAATGCATTTAGTGTCAAACTATCCTCTAAATTTATAACTCTCTACACATAGATTAAATTCACCTATCAGACCTCATTAAAGAAGTTTCTTTGCAGTGTATTGTGGCTGACACATGCTCCAAAATGGTCAAAGTGCAGAGAATACGTGTTAGTGGCACGCTCAGATACAAATGGGACATCTATAGGACATCTCAAATCCTATATGTCCACATATGTCTGGCAACCTATTCTCAATAAGCCAATTTGAAAGTAAAAATCAGAAAAAGGGAAAGTTATTCAATATGGCCAATGGAAAGTGGGACAAATCCATCCAGAGAACTATCTGAGTTTTGTGCAGTGCTGAAATGAGATTAAAGTTTAAACACCGGGCCAAAAATATGCACACTGAAGCAGTAGAATACAGCTCAATCAGTGGATTTGCCTACCATTTTCCATAACTAAGTGCACCTTTCTCATCCTGTAAGACAATGTATGACATCTCCTCCCTGTAGAGAAACTGCTGCCTCCCCTTTTCCCAGCATGAATTCTCATGGAAGTCTCCTTTCCTAGGAGTCGATTGTTCCACTAGCTGAAAGTCAGGGAAATAAGTGTCTTTTAAGAATATTTGGAATGGACCCGCCTGGACTGAGTCTACCAGGTCGACCCTGGTCCTCGGGGGAGACCTTGATCTGGAGGAGGTGGGAATGGGGGGTGGGCTGGGGGGAGGGGGGCGAGAGGGGGAGAACAGGGGAATCTGTGGCTATTATGTTGAACTGAATGGTGTTGTAAAATAATAAAAAAAAAGAATATTTTCAATTTACCATGCTGATTTTACCATGCTGCACCCAAAACAAGGAACTTACAAGGCTGCTTTCTCATCTCAGGCAGGGAGATTTTTATTCAGGGCTGTATCACTGTGGGAGGAAGTTCTAGAGTTTGCTGACAGTAATAAATGCCCATAGCCTCAGCCTCCACTCTACTGATTTTCAGTGTGAAATCTGTTCCTGACCCACTGCCACTGAACCTGTCTGAGACTCCTGAGGCAAGGTTGGACATCCGATGTATCAGGAGCTGAGGAGACTGGCCTGGCCTCTGCATATTCCAATGTAAGTAAGTGATACCATTACTATGTAGAAGACTCTTACTAGGCCTGCAGGAGATGGAAGATGATTCTCCAAGAGTGACAGGAGTTGAGAGTGCATCCTGGGTCATCACAATATCCCCACTAGCTCCTGAAATAAAAGAAATAAATGGTTATGCACAAACATAGTATTATAATAAAGTAATTTTTCCTTCTTGCACTTATTTCTTATTTGTTGTGTTCATGATTTTTCTTCATGGTCTAAAAATGTTCAACATAAAATACCTACATAAAGATAGTACAGAGACTCTGGAAATCATCTAGACTCTCTCCTTTGGTAGTTGTCAGAGTTGCTACAAGAGAATAGATTCTCCTCCCTTTACCCTCTGAACCTCATAAGCACATTCCTGGAGAAAATACTTGCAATCTCACACATGGACAGAACATGCATCTGTATCAGTAGGGCCCCAGAAATCATCAGTCCCTTCATATTCTCCTTCTTCTTGTTTCTCTTATTACCAAGAATCCAGAGCACAAATAGCCCCAGGAGCTGAGCAGTGATTCTCATTTTGAGAACTTGATATGAAGAGTCCTGAGTAGTCAAGGCAGAAAGAGGGGCTAGCTTTTGTCTTGGACTTACAAAGAGAGGTCCTACCTACGGAGCAATATGCAAATATCTCCTGGTTGGTACAGCTGTGTGAAAAGTAGCAAGCAGAGAGAACACTTACTCTTAGGAGTGAAGTGACATAAAGTATCTCCTGTGTGTGGAAAAAGGGATACAGTCCATGCTGCCTGTAGCAGAGGGCAGATGGACTCCACTGAGAAATGCTGGATCTGCATAAATAGAGATATAGCCAATTTACAAGGCCCCAGCATGGCAAGATGACACCAGCGATGTAAAGCCCGTGCAGGTTTGTGTCTTGGTCAGCATTTGGGAGGAGAATGGGCAGCCTGCTCTTCTTCCTTCAGGGAATTACAGAGACAACATCTGCCCCAGTAGTGTTAATGCTCAAGGGGTTTATTTATAAACGTTGGGGTTTTAAGCTAATTGAAGAGGAGTCTTTGAGTGGACAACATTTTTCTTAAGTTAATCAGTGGCTTTACTACAGATTCCAGTGTTGTCCCTGATTTTGATATGTATGCTTTTTCTTGTATGAATGGACTCATGATGCAACTCAAATTCTTCATGGGTGGCAAACACTACACTTAATGATTTCAAGAAAGGAAAGGCTATTACATTGCACTGACAGATAGGAGGACAATAGAGAATTATGATGCAGAGAACTACAGTAGATGGAAGCTGACTGTCCGGGAGTAATTGGATTGGATTATGAATCCTGGGTCACCACAATATCTCCAGTGGCCCCTGAAATAAGAGAAATAGAAGGGAAGTAACATAATAATACTTTAAAATAATTGTCATTTATTTATTTCCTGTATATTATTTTCATGGCTTTCATTCATTCTCTAATACTGCTCAAAATAAAACACCTATGTAGAAAGAGCATAAAGACTCTAGAAATTACCTGGACCACCTGTGTTGGTACTTGTCAGAGTTGTCACAAAAATTACAGGTTCTCCTCCCTTCACACTCTAAATCTTACAGGCTCATTCTTTGAGTACACATCTGGCAGTCTCACATATAGACAGAAACTGCATCCTCATCAGCAAGGCCCCAAAAATCCCCATCCCCTCACATTCTCCTCCTTTATCTTTTCCTCTCCTTACCAGGAATCCAGAGTACATGCAGCCCCAGGACCTGGGCAGGGCACCTCATTCTGAAAACTTGATTTGAAAAATCCTGAGTAGTCAAGGCAGAAATGTAAGATGAATTACTAAACGGTATTATTAATAAAAACCCTGGAGCCAGATATTTGGGTAAAAACTGAGAGATCAGAGGAATAGAACAAGCCAAGGCACAAGTTCTTATCACTAGGAAATCCTCAACCCAAGAGAGAGCTACTTCCTGTATACTCACAACTATATACCTTCCTGTGCCCTGCCATCTTAATTCCTCTCTCTGCCCAGCTACACCACCTCCTCTTTCCACTCAGCTCTATCACTTCCTGTTTGTCTGTACAGACCTCCAGACCTTCATGGTTGACTAGCACTGGGGTTAAAGTCATGTGCCACCATGCCTGGCTCTGTTCCCAGTGTGCCCTTGAACTCACAGAGATCTGAATGGATCTCTGCCTCCTGAATGCTAGGATTAAAGGTATGTGTGACCACTGCCTGACATCTATGTTTAATATAGTGGTTGTTTTTTCCCTCTGATCCCAAGATAAGCTTTGTTGGAGAGCACAAATAAAATATCACCACACAGAAAGAATGGCTAGCTTTTGTCCTAGACTTCCAAGAAGAGGTCCTCCCTAGGGAGCAATATATAAATACCATGCTTTATATAGATGTACAAAAAGTATGAAGGGAGAAAAGCCCACTCTAAAGAATGAAATGGCATAAAGAGTCTCTTGTGTTTGTAGAAAACAGATATGATGCCTGCAACCTATAGCAAAGGGCACATGGATTCGAGGGAGAAAGGGTGTATATTTATGTATTGAGACACAATCTACAAGGCCCATGCACGCCAAGATAATACCATGGACTGAAGTTTCATGCAGGTGTTTGTTCTAGTCAGAATTTGGGAGTAGTATGGGTAGACTACTCTTCTTTCAGGCTATTCTAAATTTAAACTTAACATCACTAGTACTATTTCTCAAGGGTTTTATTTATCAACATTAGGGATTTAACCTAGTTGAAGTAACTTTTTGAATGATAATTAAGTAATCAAATCCTATAAGAACAAGAAAGACAGAAAAACAAACAAACAAAAATAGCCTAATTAAGACTAATTCATTCATTCATTTATTTACTTATTTATTTATTTATTTTGGTTTCTCAAGACAGAGTTTCTCCTTGTAATATCTTGATATAGCTCTGTAGACCAGGATGGCCTTGAACTCACAAAGATCCTCCTATCTCTGCTTCCCAAGTGTTGGGATTGAAGGTGTGCAGCACCACTGCCTGGCACTAAAGGCTTTCTTAAGGAAAGGTGAGATGGGGAGTAAAATTTTTCCTTAAGAATATAAATGATTGCTGTGGATATCACTCTGTATGCTGTGAATGTGTTGCTCTGATTGGTTAATAAATAAAGTGCTGATTGGCCAGTAGCCAAGCAGGAAGTATTGGTGGGACAAAGAGAGGGAAGAGTGCTGGGAACAGGAAGGCTGAGTCAGAAGACGCTTCCAGCTGCTGCCATGAGAAGCAAGATGTGAAGGCCGAACTGGAAAAAGGTACCAAGCCACATGGCTAAACATAAATAAGAATTATGGGTTAGTTTAAATGTAAGAGCTAGTCAGTGGTAGGCCTGAGCTAATGGCCAAGCAGTTTAATTAATATAAGCCTCTGTGTGTTTACTTGGGGGATGCCAGTGGGAGAGATTTGTCCTGACTACTGGCAGGCCGGGACACAGGAAAACTTCAGCTACAAATAATAAATTTTCTTATAACAATTTAGACAATCTACTACTGATAAATATCCAATTGCTCATCCTCATTTGTGTGCACACCATATAATTCAAAGTACTCAGAATTTCCTAAGATGGAGCCATTGAGTGGCTCCAGTGGCAAAGGCACTTACCTCCAAACCTTACCTCCTGAGTTTGATCCCCAGAATTCACAAGATCAACTACCCAATATGTCCTCTGAGTACACTTGCACCATGCATGGAATGCATGTGCACATATGCATAGTCACACACAACAAAGAACTAAATATGATTTTAAAGAATGGCCTATGGAAAATGAGATGCATTATACTAGAAATAATTCTGCTACTGTTTTCTGTGTAGTGTTTTGAGAACTATAAGTCTACTTTTTCACCCTATAAACAATCTACTTCTCTCAGGGTTATTAGCGTTATTTCCTCTTTGTAGGTACCTTAGATGCTTACTTGAAGTGTATGTGGAGCAATTACAAAAAAAAATGATCACAGTTAAAAAGTGTTTTGTTTATATTAAAATATCAAGGATGCAATCCATTTTTTAAACCTGTCACTGTGGTCTTTGCCAGTAATTTTTATTTTCTGTATCTTGATTAAAATAGGTACCAAAGGTAGGGGTGATGAGTCAGAGCTGTGCTGAGGGGCTAATTTCAAATTTGTATTGGTTTGAAGATGGAGTTCATGGTACTCCCTTCTGAAAAACTCAAGAATCTCACACACCTAATATACTCCATGGAGACAAATTGTAAGAAAAATTATCACTGAGATTTTGATTATTTTCTCTTTCTTTTTTTATTTAAATTTTTTATTCATTTTACATACCAATTACAGATCCCCCTCCCATGCCTCCTCCAGCTCCCTCTGCATCCCCCTGCCCTGCATCTCCCACCAACTCACCTGTCATCCCCTCCTCCAAAAGGGTAAATCCTTCCATGGGGGGGATGGTAAAGCCTGATACATTCAGTTAAGGCAGGATCAAGCCCCTCCCTGCTGCATCAAGGGTGAGCAAGGTGTCCAATCATAAGTAATGGGATACAAAAAGACAGCTCATGCACCAGGGGTAGATCCTGTTCTCAATTCCCCCAAACACACATAGCTACACAACTGTCTCCAATACATATGCAGAGGATCTAGTCTGATCCCATGCAGGTTTCTCCACTGTCAGTCTGAAGTTAGTGAGTTCCTATGAGGTTGGTTCAGTTATTTCTATAGATTTTTCCATCATGATCTTGACTCTCCTTGCTCAAATAATCCCTCATCCCTCTCTTTGACTGGGCTCCTAGAGCTCAGCCTGGTGCTTGGTTGTGGATCTCTGCATCTGCTTCTATCAGTTACTGGATGAAGGCTCTAGACCCAAGGATACTACTCTTGAGCATATACCATGAGAACTTTTGCTCAACTATGTTCATAGCAGCATTGTTTGTAATTGCCAGAACCTAGAAACAACCTAGATGCCCCTCAACCAAAGAATGGAAAAAGAAAATGTGGTGTACATGATGCAGTATTATTCCACTTTAAAAAACAATGGCATCATGAAATTTGTAGGCAAATGGGTGGAACTAGAAAGTATCATCCTGAGTGAGGTAACCTAGACTCAGAAAGATAGACACTGTATGTACTCATTCATGAGTGGATACTAGGTGTAAAGCAATGGATAATCAGGTTGATTATTTTCTATAGTGCCTTTATCTTGTAAAATATCATTTTCTCAAAACATTATTTGAAATATTTGAACATCAGACATTACCACATTGTAATGATAAAATGAGAATCTCTAATAACATTTATGTGACATTATGTTTTGAAGAAAAGAGGGTTATCCTGGCCTACAAGCAAGGGGCATCTCTGCCAAGGAACACATCCCTGCCCCTGCAGAGATAGAGAGAGATCCTATCTCCCTCCAGTGGCAGCCATCAGCTCCCCTGCTAACCTGTGGGAGAAGATATGCTTGTGTTTTTCCTCAGAGTGTCACTACACCAAAATGAGTCCCAGCAAGAGATATGTGCCTGGACACAGATCAGCCTGCTTCTACCAATGAGGAAATAACCCAGGATGGGTAGTGTATATATTCCTCTTTCTTACTCTCATTGCCCCTCTAAAGGCTGAAGACTTGTGGCCCCTCACTTTTCCACATTTTGTATGATACCTTTTGAGATGAGGAACATTGGTTTAGCAGGCAGAGAGAGAGCAAAATATATTAGGGGCTCATGGTCAGCTAAGTTTCTATATTATTTATTATAGCTAACATGAATTTTTCCAATTAAATCAGTCAAGGGCTTAGGTTATGGCCTTTGACTCTTTATTTTTTGAAAAGGTTTGGAATAATATAAAAAGGCTGTTTGATCCCTCCTGGATTCTCAGTTATGTTTTGATTGGTGGGGTGGTTCTTTTAATTGTTCTCCTTTTTATGTGTCTCCTACAACACATCCAGCAACAAAGGGAGGCCACTAAGGTGACTCTCAGATATCCAGCTCATATCCCTCCATAGGAGGTTATGCATGCCTGGCTTTCTGAAATTCAAGTCTACTTCCTGACCCTCCAGACACAGGGTGACTCCCCAGGGATGGACACTCTTCAAGGGCCAATAATCAATGATGGGTAAAAGCTTGTTTTGCAACGTAATACAGGCACAGTCCAGTTGCTGAACTACCCTGAGTCAGGGTCAACAAGGTTCAGAGCAAAGAACTGTGACTCAAACTGAGTGCACACATAATAAAATAAAAGGGCAGTATGTAGTAAAACAGGAAATTGGGCCAACCTGGTGTCTGCCTGAGGCCCTAGCAACAGGCACTGTCAGAGTTCCTGACTGCTGTCTGACACTGATTGTGTCCAGCCAGTGAGAGATGACTATACAATGCCATCAGATTGCAACAGAGTCTGGGTGCTGAGAAGAGGATATATAAGGCCTTCCCAATTATTAAATAAATGAATCTTGCATTTGCCTTCAACTGACTCCTGGTATCTGTGTTGTTGATGCCACAAGTTCTCACTCCCCTCCCCCAAGGGAGCTGTTAGGATCCAGCAACACAGCTCCAGCCTAACTCATGAAAGGTTTTACTTATCTAGTCTTCTGAAATACATAGAAAATCCACAATGAGTGCATCAACAATTACTTCTGGTGAAAACAATTGTTTTGATTTTCTTGTATTCCATTCATACAGAAAGCACCATAGTCCTTATTCTGAAAAATTCTCCTTTGCTTGTTGTGTACAAATATGCTGTGGCCAGGAAAATAAACTGACCAAGAGTCATTTGTTCACAGCACACTGGACAGTAAAAGTTTCACCAAGTATGAGAATAGACACTATCTCAAGGTGGGAAACAGAGGAGTTCCTATGATGTATCTTTTATTTTGACCACGGTCAAAAGTTAAGATGGAGTCATGAAAGTGAGCTATCTCACAAATTCTCTACATTTCAAGTGTGTTTATTTAGGGACTATTAAGGTGATAGACTGTTGTAATTCACAAGACTTGTATACCTGGCTTGTATATGTATATCATCACAGAAAGCTTAGTGACAGTGAGTTCAGGAGCATAACAGGACTACACATTCTGTTGACTGTCCTGTAGGTCTGTCAACTCACACTTCCCAAATTAGAACTGCACAGGATGAGATTTAAGTAACTTTGAAGATTATTTATGTACATAATAACAGTGGATGTTGTTCCTTAAGGGAGTAGGTTTCCTTGAATGAGAAATGAACTTGAAGTGTCCTCTCTTTAGATACTCTACATCTTCAGACTGATGGGAAACAATTCCTAAACCAAAGGTCATGTAGAACAGAAGCTGACTGCTTTATCACATCAATAATCTGGAATAGAGGATATTTTCACCTAGTTGCTGCATTTATTTTTAACACTGCCCTCAAGATCTATATCTAACCTGCATATACTTTTCCTCTTATTGTTATAAAATGTTGTCATATATACTTCATGAACAGCAAAAAGGAGTTTCCATTCCCTTTCTCTATATTTAAATTTCTCTCTTTTTGCTGAAGGCAGCATCTGGCATAGCATATCTGATTTCTCCACATTTCTCATACCATTGCAAGAGCACTGGCAGGATATTATTATAATACTCCATATTGTCTTCTACCTAGAGAATACAAATGAGCCAAAGTTGCCTAAAGACAATAAAGGAAATTTAGACTATTTACTATGTAAACATTTGAGCAAGTGATTGCTCATCAATAAAAAGACCCTGATTGACACAACTGAGCCCTAACAATGTCTCCCTAAGTTCTCCTTTCCTAGAGAAATGGACAAAAATGGCAAACACACACACACACACACACACACACACACACACACATGTCTACATACTGCTAATATGTTCAATAAAGGGGTCAATTACAAAACATAAAAAAATAAAACCCTTGGAGTGGAAATTGTGTCAGGATAAATGTCTATTGATGGACTTTAATACTATTGATTGATACAAAGTTGGAATGTTATTAAATGTCAATACACAACAGGAATTTGCAATGAAGCTTGAGATGGCTAAAAGTGTTAATGTACTAACCATAAGCACTGTCAGGGACATTGAATTGCTAATATAGTTTTGAAATACCTTAAAAATTTAAAGCCAACCTCCAACAAACCAATCCAAAAGTGACACAGTTGATATAAGGAACCTTGTATCAGGTAGCTCCGAGGTTGGTTCCTACAGAGAAGAGAGCTGTTCCACCCACTGCTTTTATATACCAGACAGAATTGCACTTCTCGAACCAGAAACCTGCTCTCTAGGCCAGCAGCTCTCCCTCATGGTGCACACACACACACACACACACACACACACACACACACACACACACCGATTTCAGTCTCTTGAGGATATATCTATTTCGTGGATGCATTGAATTTTAACATGCTAGCATAAGGATCAGCTTCCCAACTATGGACTCCAATTTGGGATACGCCACTCACACAATGTACTTGGTCTCCTGAGAACTTTTCCTGAATGTGCTATAGGCATATATACCAGACAATGAAAAATGCAGCTAACAACCTTTTAGCAAATTCCTGGAACTTACTGTGTATCAGGTTCTGAATAGTGCGATATATTATCCCTCCACTTAAAGACCACCAAACTTGGACAGATTCTATGTAGTCTTATTTTGAATAAGGTGACTATTAGAGTTTGTTAGTCTGAATTGTTTTGAAGTTCAAGTACAATAAAGTAATCTGTGTCCAGGAATCAATAAATCTTTTTATTTTTCTCTCTGATGATTTGGCCAGTAGATACATAAAAAATTAATATACCTGTGTTGGGAGAAATTCCCTGTCATTTAAGCAACATTAGGACAGAGTTTGCATTTATAAACTAAAGCAATGGAACACTGCAGTCTAATAGGTTTAAATAGTTGTGACATTTCAAATGTTATTGTGCTTCTATAGTAGCTTTAATGGAGAGAAGAGAACTGGAAGAAATTTATGTCTGGTACAATTCAAACAAATCAGGCCACGTGAATGAAAAATGAATTAAAATATTAAATTTCCAAGTGACAATCTTTTTTTTTTTTTTGGTTTTTCGAAACAGGGTTTCTCTGCGTAGTTTTGCGCCTTTCCTGGAGCTCACTTGGTAGCCCAGGCTGGCCTCGAACTCACAGAGATCCGCCTGCCTCTGCCTCCCGAGTGCTGGGATTAAAGGCGTGCGCCACCACCGCCCGGCCTCCAAGTGACAATCTTAGCTTCACTAATTATAGATATATAATATGTGTATCCAGAGACTACTCAGAATTTTCATTCTGCAGCTTGGGATTAAAGCCATTGAGTGAATGAAAAAGACATATAGTAGGAAAGTTTGGGTAAGAATATATTTTGTAAAAATTGAAACAAAAGGGAGCTAGATATATACTTATGTACTTGCCAAAATAGGATTTAAAAACATAAGGAGACAAAAAAAGACTAATATGTAACAGTAAAGGGAGGAATTTAAAGCATGATTTTAAGTTACTTGTCTGTGATGCTGAATAACTTTGAGCAAAGGAGACATATTGAATTGGGACTAATTTTGATTCACATTTATCTGAGCTGGTCCTGTTTGGTGGAAGACTCCTTCACATGTCATTATCCTGTTGTAGATTTAATGCTAGGCCTGTGGCAACTCACTTGGCTGAGCTCTCAGCAGCAAATTCTTATCCTGAATTCTCCAGCATATCACACAGATGCAGCATGTGTTGTGCTCCTCATTCAACAAAGTCCACATTTGTCAGCTGGGCCCTTTCAAGCAAAAATATTTATGTTAGTGTCCATGTCACTGGGGAAGGATCAAGTGTAGCTTTGGAAAAAAACTCCAATAGACTCATATCCCACTCTACTGATATTTGATGTAAAATAAGTTCTTATCAGTTGCCACTGAATGAATCTGGGACCACCTGAGGAATACTTGGAAATCTCTTTTGTGAGTAGCTGCGGAGATTGTCCTGGGATCTGCAAGTGCCATCTCAGATAGGTATCACTATTACTGTTTAAGTGGCTTTGACTAGCCCTGCAGGAGATGGAGGCTGGCTCTCAGAGGATGACATTCAGGGAAACTGGAGTCTGTGTCATCACATTGTCATCACTGGAAGCTGAGATTGAGATAAATGAAAAGTAATATACAAATTTTATGAAAAATCTATAATTTCCTTTACTTTGAATGAGATCTCTATGTTTTTAATGTTTGTTTAAAAAAACACTAAAAAAGTAAATTCAATGCCTTAACAAGACTCTTGATATCAATGTATCACCAACACCATCCCATGCTATTGTGTCAGCTAAGTTATTGATCATTATAATAATAGGTTAATAGACAAAGCCTAGACTATTTAACATCCAAGGAAAACAATCAATGTTTTAAAAATGCCAATATATCTCTCTCAAATAAGAAGGGTCATATTATAATATATGATGTTGTCAGGGAGAGAGAAATGTTTGTCAACCAAGCTGGACACATAGAAATGCTAAAATACATTTGACAAGTGTCAGTGATTAGTGGAGACACCCAGTACAAAATCTAGTCCTCCAAAAGCTTGGTCAGAGGATCTATAAAATCACTACTGATTGATTGATTATTTACTTATTCACTTTTTAAAAATTGATTTTATGGACAGAACAGTTAGTCTATAACTAACATTAAACTATCTAAATTAGACATATAATGTATAATATATGTTCTTACATGAAATATTTGCTAAAGCTGAATGGGAGACTGTATATGTAATGGTCTTATTAAATAAACACAGAGCCAAATGCAGAGTTAAAAGCCCAAGAGGTCAGACCTATAGCTAAGAGCTGATACTAAAACTGTCTTCTTATCACCTGCTGCCACTGCCATCCTTCCCCTGAGAAAGAGACCTACTTCCTCTGTGTCTGTCTTTTTATTGACTTTCTGTTCTGCCTTCTCATTGGTTGTAAACTCAACCACATGACTCCTCATCACTGTCTGTCTATACAGACCTCCAGGTCTCTATGGTTGGTATTGAGATTAAAGGCATGTGTCTCCAAGCTGGCTATATGCTTGAACACACAGACTCTGCCTGCCATGTGATCAGATTAAAGGTGTGCTCCACCACTGCCTAGCTTCTGCTATGGCTTGCTATTAGCTCTGACTCCCAGGCAACTTTATTTATTAACATACAAATAAAATCACATTTCAGCACAAATAAAATATCACCATAGGAGACATTTTGCATTGTGAGATTATTTTGCCATCTGTAATTTTTTCTTATTGTTCTAAGGATTTTGTTTTAATGAATAATTCCCCTAGACCTTTCAATGTGGACCTTCTCAAGCATTTCTATATAGTATCAAATTTTGCCTTCAGAAAGGGAAATATGACATTGTTCTACTGTCTTAAACACACTTCACTCAGTTTTTCATTCTACCCATTTCCATATTGTTTACTCCATGATTTGTGTTACTGAAAAGTGACTATTTTTCATCAGGTACATACAGAGAATGATTCCCTCAAACAATCCCCTTATCATTTTGTCATATATCACAGTAAATTAAGTTCTCTAGCACAATGTTTTATAAAATAAAGCTTCTTCTAAACCACTGATATGATAAATTTAACTGAACTTTTTTTTTCTCCCTCTGACATATGAGAAATTTCTAAATATTTAATCTTTCATCAAAAGTCTTGTTAATCTCCTTAATGAATTTAAGGAGTCATAGCAGGATACTTAAGTGATTTAAAATTCAATAAGATAACAACATAAAGCAAAACAGAATAGAAAATCTTTGTGTCTTTTCCATAGATTAATGGTCTGTTTTGCTTTACAGATGGATAGTTGAATGAACAGACAGTTAATGTCTTAGTTAGGGTTTCTATTGCTGTGAAGAGACACCATGACCACAGAAACTCTTACAAAGGAAAGACATTTAATTGGGGTGACTTGCATTTTTAGATGTTCAGCCCATAATCATCATTGTGAAACATGGTGGCATGTAGACAGTCATGGTTCTGAAGAAGTAGCCAAGTGTCCTACATTTCTGTGGGATGGTCTGTATGTCAAATTGCTCTGATTGGTCAATAAATAAAACACTGATTGGCCAGTGCCCAGGCAGGAAGTAGGTGGGACAGGGAGAGAGGAGAATTCTGGGAAGCTGAAGGCTGAGGCAGAGAGACACTGCGAGCCGCCACCATGACCAGCAGCATGTGAAGACACCGGTAAGCCACCAGCCATGTGGCAAGGTATAAATTTATGGAAATGGATTAATTTAAGCTATAAGAACAGTTAGCAAGAAGCCTGCCATGGCCATACAGTTTGTATGCAATATAAGTCTCTGTGTCTACTTGGTTGGGTCTGAGCAGGTGTGGGACTGGTGGGTAACATAGATTTGTCTTGACTGTGGGCAAGGCAGGAAAACTCTAGCTACACTACATCTTATCTCATAGGCAGTAAGAATTGGTCTCAGTGTCACATTGAGGGAAGCTTGAGCAAAAGAAACCTCAAACTCTGCCTCTACAGTGACACTCTTTCTCCAACAAAGCCACACCCACTTCAACAAGGCTATATCTCTTAATAGTGTCACTCCCTTTAGGGGCTATTTACTTTCAAACAATCACAGATAGATATTATCTATCTATAATATATCTGTTTGTCTATCCATCTAGTCAATCATTCTTATTGGTTAAAAAATATGTTATCCTCATTGAGAAAGATGTGTTTGTTTGCTGCAGTCATTTCATTAAATTAAAGGATAATTTTTATTAAAATCTGGATAATTTTTATGAATAAAAAAAGACATCAGCCTTAACCGTATTTACTGAAGTACAAAATAAGGAATACACATTGGTCCACATATAACACCTTGATACCAACTACATGTGTCACTTGGATTTCTGACTCCATCTGAAGAAGGAAGTACTTTCATACATACAGACTGTGTGAGCTGTATCTTTTTCTCAGTTTGGGATCCTCCATATTTGGCCACTTTTCTCCCTTTTCCTAATATGTCATACAATTCCCCAGCATGAAGGGTTGACTAGTGATGACAGACTTGAACACTGTAATGGAAAATATGACTACTCAATACATGGCTATGCTATGTATCAAATGATATTTTCACCTTTCACTCTTGAACAAGAACTGGAGACATCATCCTGATTCAGGCAGTAGTCTCACTGTCAGCATGTGGATCTCAGTCTACAAGCAATCTAAGATGCAGAAATTGTTATGTATCTTTACAACACAAACATTTGAACACCATGCATCTCAAATCTATGTCTTTGCCTTGGCCATCCATTCTTTATTATCAGAAGGAGAAGTAGAATCTATTCAGACTTCAATACTCCTGTCCTGGAGCCTCAGGATCCTTGGGGTCTTTTAGAAACATCACTGTGAAAGGCCAAATAGTGTGGGAGCCTATGCATGAACCTGCTGATTTTCCAGGGATCTGTACTTGAGTGGTGGGTGTGAACAAAACTAGGCATAAAAGCAGCCTCTTCTAGATACAGGATACCCTCCTCCATCAGGAGTACCACACAACACCTTTTGGTGGATTAATAGGAATGCTTGCTTCTCTGCCTATTAATTTCCCTCTCTTTCTGCTGATATCTACCAGCTGTATCTGTACTTCTCTTTGATCTTTGACACGGGGAAGACATTTCTGCCTTCTCACATTTTAGGGGAAGGTTTATTCAGGACAATTTCGGTGGATAATAAATGGAGTTGACAGTTCCCCTCAACCTAAAACAAGCAAATCATTATTTTGCAGAGCATCTGGAATCTGAATTCCTCCCATACCTCCATTAATAAGATGGGCAAATATGATGGGAAGTCCAGAAACATTCAACTTCCCTTTACCAATGGCCCCTAGATTGGATTAAGTAATAAATAATTTTTTCTGGGTTATGCCTTCCTTAGAAAATATGTGTTGATTGTACAAAGGCTAGTATAGCTGCCTTATTAGAAGAAACCCAACAACTTCTTAAGAAACTCTAACATACCTACTGTATAATAACCAGTAGGCCTTGAGATTAGTGTGTCTTTCTACTATGTTGCTTAATAAATAGTGTAGATGGGCTTGGTTTCTTAGTATTAGCCAGTCACAAAGTTATTCAGCACCAGGAATTTGACACAAGAATGAGAACCATGGTTGAGCAGAAGAAGAAACTGTTGACTCACTGATCCATCACCTGGGTAAGAGCTTTTTCCTCCAAGGGGCGGGGCACCATGGGAGTGACTCTGTATACTGCTGACAGTGATTTTTTGATAATTTTCCTGGCTGCTAAGGGAGAGAGTGAAATCTGACACATACTCACATCCTCTGAAATAGTCAAGCACACCAGATGCCAGATAGTATGGCCAGGTCATAATAGGCTTAGCAATGGATCCCTGATTCTGCTGTCACCAAACCACTACATTCTTCTGGTTGGACCTCCATGCAGAATTTTATCTGAACTGATGGTTACTAATAATTATCAACTTGACAGGACCTGCTGTAAGCAATTAGACAAGCATCTGTACTCCTATGAGATATTTACAGGTAAGATGGATATCTAGGCATGATTATTAAGGATTATCTTTATTAGGTTAGCTGAAGTAGAAAAACTCACCGAACATCTTAGAGGCACCTTCTCATGGAGCTCCAGAAATAATGAAGTCTATGAAACAAATATTTTGCTTGCTATTCTGCTTGCCACTGAATCTGGCTAAGGAGATCCATTATACCTTGTTTTTGTCTTAATACTGAGTACATACACCCTGTTGCTATCCTCACCATTGCGGATACTGTAGCCATACATTACTGACATCAGAATCCTGAATCTTTGAATCTCCAAAGTGGGTTAAAGTCCACTTGTTCTCTAGGAAACCTTAAAACCTTCATTGTCAGTTGGGGAATATGAAGTCATAGAGCTTCAAGGACAGAGCAGCTACTGTGTTCTCTGGTTCTCCACTGTGAAGACTCCCACTCTTGAACAATGTGAGCTCATATTCTCACCCAATATAATAAATCTATTAATTTGTAAATATTTTTCCTCTTTCATTACTACTGCTGCTACTACTAGTACTTTTTTCTCCTCCTCTCCCCTCTTTCTCCCTCCCTCCTCTTCCTCCTCCCCTCCTCCTCCCCCACTCTCCCCCTCCCTTCTCTTCCTCCTCCCCCTCCTCTTCCCCCCACTTTTCCCCTCCCTCCTCTTCCTCCTCTCCCTCCTCCTCCCCCCACTTCGCCCCTCCCTCCTCCTCCTCCTCCTCCTCCTCCTCCTCCTCCTCTTCTTCTTCTTCTTCTTCTTCTTCTATGTCTTTGATGAGTGTGAATGGTGGGTTATTGGTTTAAATATTAAGGCAACTCCACGTAGTTAAAAGGGAGGTTTATTTTGTGGGGTAACTTACAAGTGAAGGGATAGGTTACAGTATCTGGCAAAGGTGAAGCGCAGTCCAGCAGTGTTCCCTGGAGAACTCTGCTCAGTCTACCTCCTGCGTCCAGGATCCAGGAACCAAGATAGCTGGCTCATTGGGATCTTGAGTCTTTAGGGCTCCTCTCAGCTCTTACTTGTAGGTGTGATAGTTAAGGAAGCCTCATTGGGGGTGGTACTTCCAGGTCAAAGCTGGAACGGCTACCCACTACAGTGGGTTCATGTTTTACAGTGCACACATGGACAAATTTGGAGAGACTCATTTTTCTCTCACTGTGACCTGGACCAAAATGGGTTATCAGGTGTTTGTGCACTAAGCCCTGGATTTACTGAGCCATGTCAACAGTCTGAAATCTATTCATATATATTCACTCCACCTATTTTGATACTCTAGAAAACCCTGACTAACAAGTTCATTTTAATAGGTATCCAGGCTGTATTTTTTCCATCTACATGAGTGTTAGCTTGACAGCTAATGAAAATTTTCATAGAGGTTTAGAAAGAGAGGCTTGAAACTGACCAGCATGATGCATCCTCTTACAGGTAAACATATAATGATGAATGCAGTTGATGGTGTGCAGTAAGATCATACACTGAGTAGAAGCCTCCCCAGCCAAGAAATGAGGGTTTGCTGAACTGTCCACTGCATATGAACTCCCTACTTCTCTGTACTCCACTAAGTCAAAGTCATGATGAACTACACTTGAACCTATAAGAATATGATACAATATAAAGGAAAACTGAGGCAAAACACAATGAGAAGATCTTAGTCCTCATTTTAGTTGGAGACAATTGATCATGTGAGTCCTAGATTTATAACAGATTTATATTTCATTAATCAGTATTCTAGAGTTGGAGGGAGAATCAGATATTTTTATTATTTTATTTTATGACAATTGTTGTTTTGATTACACATATGTTTTTGTACTAAATTCATTCAGTGCCCTGGGAGGCCAGAAAAGGGTGTTGGATGCCCTTGCACTGGAGTTAAAGATGGTTGTGAGCTGTCATGTGGATGCTGGTAGCTGAACTCATTACCTCTGGAAGAATGGCCAGCACTCTAACTGATGATCATCTCTCAAGCCTGGAAGTGGAGATTTTTGTTGAAGTCACCAGCATCACTACTCACCCTACATAATGAAAAAGTAAGGGAAATATTACTAAATTTCAGAATTAAGGGATGATAAGATGGGTGGAATGAAAATAAAAACTCCAAACCTGACATGTCATGCCTATTGAGTGAGTGGGTAAAAATTAAACCTGTAGATTTTGCCATGATGGAACTACAAGAGGCATACACTTAAAAACACTTAAGGGAGATTGAAATGATCCAGTTCATAGAAACACTTGATTCCAGGTTTGAGAAGCATATGGGATCACACACACACACACACAAGCACACACACACACACACACACACACACACACACACACACACACACACACACACACACAACACATATAATAAAATGTTTTTAAAAGGTTCATATTTTTCTTATGTGTATGGATGTTTTCCTGCATGGATTTCTGTACACCACAAATGTGCCTGGTGGCTATGGAGGCCAATAGAAGGTAATAGATCTACCTGACAAAATGTGGGTGCTGGAAATCTTACCTGGGTCCCATGCAAGATTAGAAAGTACTCTTAACTGCTTGGCCATGTCTCCAGCCTCATGTAATAAAATACTTTTTTGAAAGAATCAGTGGTTATTTTTGTATATAGACACTAAAATATTTAGTAAATATGAAAACTAACAGTGTTTATAGGTCATCATAAAATGATTTTATGTCTATTTTTATTTCTGATGAGTGTCTTCTAGTAATTATTTCAAATGGAACAATTTTTTATAGAAGTGTTTTAAGTAAAGAAACATTTGAGTGTAAGGAGAGGGAAAGGCACATTCTAAAATTTGCTGTGGCTTGTTTGATCAATGGTGTTCTTCAGAAACCTGGTACAATGCAGAAAAGGACTTCCTGCCTGATCTTATACCCATTGAAAATTTGAAAACTGTATCAAAATATATTTTGTAAAAAAATAAAAATCCTCCTTTGGCAAAAGTAGCCTGCAACAAAATCTGCAATATTCTGGTCTGGCTTAGGATATTTGAAAACAACTCATCTTAGTTCTTAAAATGAACATGGCCTACAGCTGTGCCCAAACAATGCCAAGCATCTGGTAATTTGCATGTGTCCACTGCATGCACTCATAACTTTTTAATTGTCAGGTTACATCCTTTCCAAGAGTTAGTTATTGTTAGATCACAGCCCAGACATGAAGTTTCTCTCTCAGCTTCTGCTATTCTTGCTGTTCTGGATCCTAGGTGAGGAAGCACAACTATGGGAATTCATTTGGCCCTTTATAATCAGTCCTACCTGGAATTTCAGAGAAGTCATTTCTATCATGACTAATCATTTATATTGGTTGCATGTTTCCATTCAATGGATGGATGTCACTACTTATTACTGTCAACACTAATGGAATATCCTTCCCATTGTGATATGAATGATGACCTAAACTACTGAAGCATTCACCAGAGTCCCCAGATGCCAATCTTATTGCTGCCACCTGCTAATATTTTTTCTCAGCTGCAACGAGGCTGTGAAATCATTGTGTAGTTCAGGTGCAGCTGCTCATTTAGGCTCCTCGGATCCTAAGTCACTTTCTTTTTCTTCTTTCACAGCTTTGAAAGAAATTCCCAGTTTTTTTAACATTTAAGTTATCTCAAATTTAGCATTAGTTGAGAGTCATGTAGCAAAATAAAAACCCCTATGGAGATTCATAAAAGTTGTTTTCATATACAGAATTGTAATCAGAACTGGAGTCCCTCTTTTGTAAGATGCCTGGTTTGAGGCTGAAATGTCTTCTTGGGATCATCTGTTGAATAAATTGCTCCACAATTTTCCATAATTTTTTGTGGGGGCTTGGAAACACTTTTGTGTGTGTATGAGGGAAATGGATCGTTTCAATGCAGGTAGATACTTGTGAGTATATTGTCAAAATTCACCTCTGTTTCTGTATTCATTCCTTTCATATTACTTTGTTTACTGAGTAGCCACAACATTCCTTTCCTCATATTATAACCTCAAATGCTAAAAACATGAGCCAAACTAAATACACCATTTCTCATCTTTTATATATCAGGTATTTTTCACAGCCAAGAAGAAATATCTGGCAATTCTTTAGAGTGTCTAACCTAAGGCCGAGGCTGTAGTGCCTGCTCTTCAAGAGAACTTGGAAACATGAAATACAGAATTTAGTTAGGAGAAGAAAACACTTACAAGGGAGGATATCCTGTGAAATAACTGATAAGAAAATGTTCAAATGTTGTGATTTAACATTATGATTGGATGAGACTGAGGGATCTGTTTTAGGTCACGTGGGAGGATGAATTACTACTAGGCCAAAGAAAGCCACCGTAAAGGACAGTTTTTTCTGTGCATACTCCATGTACAGCATTACAGAATATGAAAAAGTAGTCACCCATCTTGGTTTTTTTCCATGGGTGATGTGGTTGTACAGGCTTTCTTCTGCTTGGCTGCCTCTCTTCTCAACCATGAAAATGAACCTAATTTTGATACTACAATTGAAGGATGATGATATACTCATAGAGTCCAATCTGTTTCTTTGAACAGATTGTATGATGGTAGTATATGGCGAGAAGCACAGAATATTCAGTAGTTAAATAGGTACATGTTAGGGGATTTCTCCATTTCTGGAGATATTGGCCATGTCAAGAGGGAAAGGAAACCAGGAACATTAATCTGAGACATCTAAGGAACACCAGGGTTAGGTGTGTGTAATTGCAAACTCATGCTATTTTGATGGGAAGTGGAGAAAGTTTCTGACCTTGATGGCTCCTTTGGAACTAATTGGGAAGATCCTTGATAAATCAAGAATCAGGCTGAGCTAGATAATAGATCTGTCTCTTCCTTGTTATTGATAATTCCTCATTTTTAAAACCAATTTTCATATTCATCTCAACAAAGCACTGAATCTGATATAATGGTATAGAATTCTATGATTAATAAATCCATGCCCACCAATGAAATAGTGAATACTATTTATCAGATTTATGTGATTATATCTGAAGGACAGTCAGTGTCCTTAATGGAAATACAACCAAAAAGCATGCACAGGAACAAGACTGTTGAATATTCTACACCACTCTACTTGAAGAATCTCACATTGACATTCTTTGGGCCACAGAAAAGAGCACGTTTTCTACAGATATACCTGTGTTGATCTTGCTTTTCTTGAGGCTATAGGACTCTTGTACTGTGCTGAATCACAGGGATGAACATAGCCAATCCCACAGATGTACCCACAGAAGCTCCTGGTGATTTCCACATGTCCATGACACAACACATTGCCCCGAAGACTTCTTAATAGCTTGACCATAGTCTGTTCAGGACAAAGACATATTCAGAACACAACAGAGAAAACAGTGACCTCGCTCAACAATAGGATTCCTACTGCTTTGATTATCAGGTAGGAGAGGTTGACACTGGGTACTTTAGCATCGCTCTAAGGTAAGTACTGTTTGTGTTTTCAGGAATTAACCATGTGTATTTGTTATATTTTTCCTATGTCAAGTTGAGATGTGATATCCAGATGAACTAATCTCCATCTTCCCTAGATGAAACTCTGGGAGACAAAGTTACCATCACTTGCCAGGCCTAGTCTGATGTCAACAGAAACTAACAAGAGCTTCTAAGCTTCTCATCTGTAAGTAGCAAAATTGGTAACCTGGTGTAGCTGGAGAATTTCTCTAAAGCTCCTGCCAAATCCCACCAGTGCTAGAACCTGCTTATAAAAAAAAAAAAAAAAAAAAAAAAAAAAAAAACACAGACTTATATTATTTAAACTGCTTGGCCATTAGCTCAGGCCTACCATTGACTAGCTCTTACTCTTATACTAAGCCCACTTTTGTTAATCTATATGTTGCCACGTGTTCTGTGGCTTTACCTGTTGCCTCTACATGATGCTCCTTGAATGGCAGCTGGTGTCTTCTCCCCTCTTCCTTCCTCTCCTTTTGCTCTCTCCTCTCTGCTAGTCCCGCCTACACTTCCTGTCTGGCTACTGGCCAATCAGTGTTTTATTTATACAGATCGATATCCACAGCAACCTGGTTCCATAGCCAGATTCAGTGACACTACATCTGAGACAGACTTTACTTCCCTCCATCAATCCAGGAGTCTGAGGATATTCCATCAGAATATCCCTCTCACAGAGGGGAAATAGACATGAGCACCCAATCCTAACCCAGAACCTATCTCCTATTGACAACAACTCCTCACAATGGAAAATTCATTTTTTTCATGACAGAATCTTACTGGGTATAAAAATTACAACTAATGGTAGGTCACATGAACTACAACTGATGGTACATCACATGTCCAGTAGTAGATAGCTAACACAAAATGAACTCAGTGGTACTTTTTGAGATGTTTTATCTCATAATGCTTTTGGGGGGGCATTTTTACCTTACTGATATTCTGCTTATATACTATGTTTTCTGATTATTTGTTATGAGTCTGTGTATATGCATGTGTGTATGTCTCTGTATGTATAAGTGTTTCTCATATGTTTTCCCTCTGTTTGTCTTTGTTTTATTCTGACTTGATTGCTTTCTTATTTACCTGCTTATTTTCCAAAAGGCAAGATTTCCAGGCACAGAGGTTGCTGGTAAGAAGAGAGGCAGAGATGCGAGGAGACATGGAGGAAGCAAGAAAGTAGGATGGACAGTATGGGGATGAGGTAAACCAGCCTTGGGGCAGCACAGAGATTAATAGATGAGTTTATTGAGGTTATAAGAGCTAACCTAAAACAAACCTAAGCAATCAACCAAGCTTTCATAATGAATAATAAGTCTACATGTTGTGATTTTTGGAGCAGGCTGGTGGGACAGAGAAAGACTACTTATAAATATTCCTTTCACATATATATGGAAGATAATATAATCACATTGTGGAAGCTAATATGAGAGATCAAATTTCCCAGTTGCTCCTCCTGATGTCTCTGCCTGCTAATACTATTGTGGTGGTTTGAAATAAAATGGTGTCATCTGTATCTCCCTCCCTACCCTCCCACTCTGTCCCTGTTCTAGCTCGACCCTCCCATTTCCCTATGTTCTCATTCCCCATTCCTAACCCTCTGACACCACTATCCAGTCTGCTCATGTAGATCTCATTCAGTTCTCCTTTGCTGAGTCATCCATGTGTCCTTCCTAGGGTCTTTCCCTGTTAGCTAGCCTCTGGAGCTGTGGGTTGCAGTCTGGCCATCCCTTCCCTCACATATGGTATCCACTTATGAGTGAGTACATACTTTGTCCTTCTGAGTCTGGGTTATCTCACTCAGGATGATATTTTCTAGTTCCATCCATTTGACTGCAAATTTCTTGATATCACTGTTTTTTTTACTGATGAGTAGTATTCCATTGTGTATATGTGTCACCTTTTCTTTATCCATTCTCCAGTTGAGGGACATCTAGGCTGTTTCCAGGTTCTTGCTATTACAAATAGTTCTGATATGAACATAGTTGAACATATGTCCTTGTGGTAAGATTGAGCATTCCTTGGGTATATGTCCAAAAGTGGTATAGCTGTGTCATGAGGAAGACTTATTCCCAATTTTCTGAGAAACCGACATACTGATTTGCAGAGTGGCTGTACAAGTTTGCATTCCCACCAACAGTGGAGGAGTGTTCCCCTTGCTCCACATCCTCTCCAACATAAGCTGTCTTCAGTCATTTTGATCTTAGCCATTCTGACAGGTTTAAGATGGCATCTCAGGGTTGTTTTGATTTGCATTTCCCTGATGACTAAGGATGTTGAGCAATTCTTTAAATGGGAAATGGAAGAGGCAGGGTGCTGGGGAGGGTCTCAGGAACCCACAAGGGTGACACTACCTTGGACTGCTGGCAGGGGTCCAGAGGGTGCCTGGACTGGTCTACTCTGGTGACTGGTCTAGCAAATACCCTAACTACCATCATAGAGCCTTTGCCCAGTGACTGATGGAGGCAGATGCAGAGATCCATGGCCAGGCAGCAGGATGAGCCCCAAGAATTCAATCAATGAGAGAGAGGAGGGATTCTGAAGTCGGGGAACATCAAGATCATGAGGGGAAGAAGTGTAGAGATGACCGACCACACTATTGGAGGCCCTTGAACTATAGACTAGTGGTTGTGAAGCCCCCATGGGACTGAACTAGGTCTTCTGGATATGGAAGATCGTTGTTTGGCTTGACCTGTTTGGGGAGCACCCAGGCAGGTGGATTGGGATCTGTCCCTAGTGCATCGGCAGGCCTTTGAGACTCCAGTGCTTGTGGTGTGGCGCCTTGTGCAGCCTTGGTACAGTGGGAAGGGGCTTAGACCTGCCTAAGCTCAGTGTGCTGTGCTCTGCTGACTCCCCAAGGGAGACCTTGATTTGGGAGATGTGGGGATGTGAGGTGGCTTGGGAGGGAGGGCTAGGAGATGGGAGGAGGGAGGAGGGAGGATCTATGGGTGGTATTTAGAGTGAGTAGAAAATTTCTTAATAAAGAAAAATGAAAAAAAAAAAAAGAAAAAAGAAAATGGCCCCCAGAAAGAGTGGTACTACTAGGAGGTGTGGTCTTGTAGTAGGATGGTTTTGACTAAAGTAATTTGGAAATGATACTGATGAATGGAGGAACACAAGATTGTTTAGGAGGATTGTGGTGATATATTAGTTCCCCCAATATATTGTGCATACTATTAAACTTATCTGGGGTCAGAGGACAGGGCAGCCACTAGATAGACATAGAGGCCAGAAAATGGTGGCACACCTTTAATCCTATCACTTGGGAGGCAAAGATCCACCCGGATCTCTGTGAGTTCAAAGCCACACTGGGAATAGCCAGGCATGGTGACTCATGCCTTTAATCTCAGGAAGTAGTGGCAGAAAGCAGAAAGGTATATAAGGCATGAAAACCAGGAACTAGGCTGGTTAAGCTTTTAGGCTTTTGACCAGCACAGTTCGGCTGAAAGGCATTCAGTCTGAGGAAACAAGATCAGCTGAGAAATTGGCAAGGTGAGGTAGCTATGGCTTGTTCTGCTTCTCAGATCTTTCAGTGTTGACCCCAATACCAGGCCCTGGGTTTGTTTTTATTAATAAGACCTTTTAAGATTCCTGCTACAGAGGACTTATGTCAACAATGCTTTTTGGTTTCCTTCATATTCACTTAAAGAGCATCAGGGAATTAAAGCAAAGAGTAGATATTTTGTGATCAATGACAACAATAGTAAAAAATGAAATTAGTAAAATTGATGCAAGTCATGAAATAGCAAATAAATCTATTTTTTTAAACTGTGTCATGGATTTTCTTGTTTGTTTGGTTTTTTGATGGATAAGTGTATGAAATACTTTTGAAACTGTAAAATTTAATATGAAGCTGCACATTTCTATTCTGACTATATAAAAGTTGATAGAGTTGTATAGACTTTGTTTCTGGTTACTTTTGTTGTGTGCTATTATTTATCTGCATTTTGTGATAAAGTTTATAACTTAAAAAAAAAGAAAATGGATGCATAAGGCTTCTTTAAATTTCTGGAATAATTTCAGAAAGTAAGTAGTGACCACTCTGAATCAGAATTTACTCCAGAAAGACATGAAGAACAGAGAGTGAGAAGAAATAAAACAAAAACAAAACAAACAAACAAAACCCAAAACACCCACAGAGCCACTTACAAGTTCCTACAGAGATATTGTTCTTTGAATCATAGACAAGAACATGCTTTCTGAAGGTAAATCTGTTTGACCTTCTGCTCCTCTCTGTTTACTATGTCAAGGAATTCTGTTGCTTATCATGAGTCCCTCAGGTTAGCCCAGGCAATCCTGCAGCTGGCTCCAGCCCTGCACATCCTTGCTGATTTATATGCACTCTGAGGGTGTCATGCCATGTACAAAAGTCATTTTACATGAGGGTACAGGATGGGCATGAGTGTCCTACTTGAGGATGTGGGGCTTCTACTGCTCTGGTTTTCAGGTAAGGAAGACAGAGGTGAAGACATTTTTAATCAGTATGGTGAGTGCTGCCTGGCTTTCCATGGAAGTTATCTTACACTGTACTTAACACTGCTGCATATTTCCAACCTCAAGTGTGAGATGTTACATCCAGATGACCCAATCACCATTCACTTTGTCTTCAGCTCTTGAATTCAGAATTACTGTCATTTGCCATGTAAGTTAGAACATAAACAGTTGGTTATCTTGGTACCAGCAGAAACCAGGGAGCTCCTATACTATTAATCTGTAGGAAACAACCTGCAAACAAGGTCACATTGAAAATCAGTGGCAATGGATCTGGGACAGATTTCATTCTTACCATCATCAGTTTACAGCCTGAGGACATTGCCATTTACTACTGTTTACAACATCAGAGCTGTTGATACAGTGATAAAATTCATAACGAAAATCTCCCAATGTTGTAGGAAGTAAGGCTGTAGCTATCAAGAACTCTGACCACAAATGTTGCTGATGAATTTCAAAAAGAGGAACCCTTATTCAATGCAGATGGGAGAGCAAACTAATATTCATTTTGGAAAACAATTTGGACATTTCACGTAATATTAAAAGTAGTACTATCCTATGACCCTGTTATAGCATTTCTTACAAGGACTAAAAGAATGCTATATCCCACTATGCACATCTTTGCTTATTGCTGATCTATACATAATAGCTAAGAAATAAAACCTATTGTTTGATGTTGGTTGATAGGTGCCACAGTCAAGAGAGAAGCTCACCAAGATTCTAAACCTTCATTTTTGAAGGAGTAGAGGGGTAAACCTTCTTGAAAACGACTGACATCCTGCTAGATCACTCCAGTTACTTTATTCAAGCATATACAAGGTTAATTGGGGGTGGGAAAGGGTATACCTACCAAAGTCATCTTGCTCTTGCTGCCCATAAGAGCAGACAACCCACATAAATCTTAGTCCCTTTTGATTATGGCAAGCAATAATTAAAAGTAAGAAATCATGTTAATGGATATCTATGCTGCTTCCTGTAGTGGTTCTCTTAAAGCCAGACATAAAAACTTTACTTACATATCACTACAGGAAATAGCATAGATGACCATGAACATGATTGGTTAATGAAAATATGATGAAGACACATTATGAGATTTTATTCACATCTAAAGAAAAAATGAACTATTGGAAATTCTAAGAAAATGGAAAGATCTGGAAAATATAGTATGAAATGATGTGACTCAAAATCAGACAAAATTGCATTTGTTCTCATATGTAGATGTTATCCTGTAATGTATACATACAGGCATATGTACACACAGGCACACTAGCAAACACACCATATCTTTTTTCTTTAACTATATCTTTAAAAATCAATAATCATAATATGCTGGACCCTTGTGTCAAGAGTGTTATTTATTTTTTTTAGCAAATGTTTTTCAGGTTTAATTTAAATATTTTTATTAAGTCTTTGAGAATTTCATACTTTGTATTTTGACCCTATTCACCCCTGTCTACTTACACTTCCCAGATCCATCCCCATCTCACACCCACCTTTAATGCCTGAAATAAAATTATTCATTTTTTCTTAGCTATGTTTTCAATTCTTGACTAAGTTTAGCTGTCTTCTTATATATGATATTTAATTCAGGGCATCATACTAGGAGCCATTTATTCTTCAGCTTGGAATTCTACCATGTTTACACACCTTAAAGAATTGGATTTATTTATTTTTCCTTATTTCCACTACTAAAACTATCCCTGGTGATTATAACATTTGTGCTCTCTCTACTGGCTATTTAGACATCTATGTCCTTTTTCCTTATAGACTGATTTATCAAATGAACTGCAGCAAATGAAGAGCCTGATGAATTGTTTCTCATGATATGTTTGCATGCAGATCATGTTATATTTGGTTCTGAGTTGTTCCATGGCGAGCAGATGATTATCAGTCAAACCAAGAGAGGTACTATCATGTCTACAATTCTGGTGCTGAATTACAGTAAAGAGAGTTCACCTGCAGTGGAGCTTTCCAGGTTTCTTTACCCCAAATATCTTTATAGACCTGTTGTATGGCATTATTGTCAGACTTTCTTTGGGGAATGCCAGCTTCCCAATAATGACACAGATACTTATTATTAATTATTAAAGTTTGATCTTATTTTCAGATTGTTCCCAGCTACCTATTATAACCTGAAATAACCCATTTCTATTAATCTGCATTAGGCCACATGGCTTTTTATCTTTTCTCCATTCTTTATGGTCCAACTCTTTCTGTGACATGCTGGCATCTCCTATATGACTAGATTCTAATGCCTGAGTTCCTCTCTCTTCCCAGAAGTCCCACCTAATGTGCCCTGCCTAGGTATTGGCTGTTAAGCTATTATTAAACCAATCACAATAATACATCTTCACACAGTGTACTATGATCCCACAACATAAACTTATGTTTGACTCTGAGAAATGCTCTCAATTAGATGGAGGCACCAGAAGGGGTAGCAGTGGCAGTTTAATTTCACACTTTTGTGTCCCAGATTGTTTGTATTAATGTGAGAGTTAAGCTTTTACTTCATTGACAGTAGTAAGTTACAACATCTTAGCTGTAGGCTAAAGATAGTGAATGTGAAATCTGTCAGCCCCTGGTCCTATTCCACTGCCTAGAGGGTACCTAGAAATGGTCTGGGAATCAAAATTGTTTGGGAGACTTGGAACCTGGTTAGTTTTTTTTTTTCTGGTACCAATATCAGCTTGTGCCAGGGCATTCCCTGACTGGCTCTGCAGTTCATGATCATGATTTCCTCTGGAGTTACAAAAAGATTGCTTGAGCCTATTTCAGCATGAGTGGGAAGAAACTAAGAGATAGACATTGTAAAATATTATACACGTGTGCAATTGTCATTAGAGAGACAGAGTGAAAAGACAGAGAGACTAGAGAAAAAGAAAGACAGAGATAGATAGAAGGTATATAAAAGATATATAAGTAGGTGATGATGATGAAGATGATAGATAGATAGATAGATAGATAGATAGATAGATAGATGATAGATTTCTTGATTCAGGGTAGCAGAGAGAACATCTACAATGGTTGCTGGAGATCTCCAACATCTAATGAGGCCTATTTCTGTCCCCACATCTGCCACAGAAGTCTTTGTTGGTGGTGAATTTTCCCTCACAGACACTGTAGGAAGCTACTAAAGTTCTCACTCTCATTTATTTATAGAAAGCACCATATTGTGCTTTCATTTCTCAAAGTGTCATTTCCACATGTGATTCCTTGCACAGCCTAAGATAAAAGAATGTGGATCATCCACAGACTGAGAAAAAGTGACGTAATCTGCTCAGGCCATAGGCACTCTGATGTCCCACCCTAAAATTTCCTTTCACAGGAATGCAGGTTACACACGATACTGAGAAAACCCATATCCAAGTAGGTAGAAACCTGCCAAATGTTGAAGCTTAGGCCACTGGGACACTTGCAGGATTTCATGATGCTGATTACAGTTAAAGAAGAATGACATTGACTGCAGCATTATACATACTGTGAACAAAGTACAACTTAAAGTAGCCAGGCTATGGCACAGGCGTATTTCTAGGAAAAAGTCCCTCATTACAAAAAATATCAATGAAAATTGTAGAACCAACAATTATGCCCGATTAAGAAATATCAGTATAAAAAGCATTTAAAGGGCAATGAAATTAAATCTAAATGAATAAACCGACTTGGCTACATATCCATAGAAAATAAAATATACATGATTCTTTTAAAAGATATTCACAATAATGCTCTCAAGTCTACTTAGAAAAATGAAAGAAGATATGAATATAAATCTAAGTATTTAACAAGTTGAACTGGAATTTAATAAATACATATGCATCACTAAAAAGAAGCAATAAAGTGAAATGAAAAATATTGTTATTAGGATCTTCAATAGTAAACTAGAATAATGAGATGACATTCTACTGAAGAAGGGGTAATATCATGTCTATTACAGCTAGAAGGACAAGAAATTGGTGACATTTGAGGTTTAGTCAAACTACTCACCCAGTCAGTTGAGTCTAGGCAGAGCTTTCAGCTAAAAAAATTTCACAAGTTCCCCAGCCAATCCCTCTCACACAGATGCACAGTGCTCTCCTTTTCAGTTAATAAGCACATTAGCAGCTGGGCTGCCTCAAGCAAGGAGATTTTTGTTAGGGTCTGTATCACTGTGGGAGGAATATATGAAGCTTGCATGCAGTAATAAACTCCCAAATCCTCAGCCTCCACTCTGCTGATTTTGAGTGTGAAATCTGTGCCTGACCCACTGCCACTGAACCTGTCAGGGATTCCTGAATCCAGTTTAGACACCAAATAGAGTAATCTCTGTGGAGACTGGCCTGGCCTCTGTAAAAACCAGTTCAAATAGGTTTTTCCATCACTGTATAAGATGCTTTGACTTGCCTGGCAAGAGATGGAGGCTGATTGTCCAATAGTAACAGACAAAGAGAGTGGAGTCTGGGTCATCACAATGTCACCATTGGTTCCTGAAATTAGAATGGTGCAAAGTTATGTGCAGTTTTCCTGAGAAATCTTTGTGAATTATTTCATGCAGTTCATTTCAAAAAATATCCTTGTATTTTGTGATTTAAAAATATTTAAAATGCTTTTTCACAAATCAAGTGAGTTGAAGGTTGTTAAGATCATAGTCTATACCACCCTATCCAATCAACATCAGAATCTTCATTCTGATAAAGCACATTTCCTGTCTTGTCTAGAATTTCTCATTATCATGTAACTAATACTCATATGCCAATCCTGGAGAACATGACTTCCCTCATCACACATGTACAGCACACATGAAGAGCCAGAGATCACCCTCCATCCCCATTCTCCTGCATCTTATTCTATCCTTACCTAGAATCCAGAGCATTAGCAGAAACAGGGACTGGGCAGGGCACATCATTTTGAAGAATGAACTAAGGAGAGTGATAAGTGAAGGCAAGAGAACAGTTGACCTTTTATATCAGGACAGCAAAGCAAGGACCTCTCCAGAGAGCAATATGCAAATATCCTGGTCGGCATAGCGTGTATATAGAAGACAGTTCTGTGGATTTCATTTGAAAAATAACCCCTAAAGTCTTCTATATCAGGAGTGAAAGTAATAAGACAAATTGTGGTGACTGATGTGAGACTAGTAGAATGCTGAAAGACTTATGATGTAGTTCAAAACAGTTGTAAATATGCATTAACAATGCAGTCCTGATGTCTAATTTGAAATTTGATTAAATTTTATCTGTAAACACCCAACTAAACTGTAGAGAACTGGTGTAATGTAATTAAGATGCACAACTAATTATCTTCAGGGATGAAATGAGCTCCCAGAACTTTGTGCTCATACTCTCTAGTGCACTTGAAGATTACAAGATCAAAGCAAATTATTCAACACTCTCTACAAATTATTTACTGTACTCCTATTCCGTAATAGAAAATAGACTTTTACTTATAATAAAGAGGACTCATTTAAACGTTCAATGTGTTTCAAAAAAGAAATATATACAATAAGAATTCCATAGGATACTATACATTCCTAAAGAAATGCTTAATATAAGCATTAACATACATAACATACTGAAACATACACATTATTTTTATAACATGGAAATGTTACCTTTCATAAATTTCTCTTAAAATTACATATCAGACAAACTGAACTTCTTGCTGTCAATGCAAATTATGTATTTTTCACTTCCTAAATCTCATTTCAATGAAATAATATCACACTTGACCTTCAGTAATTTAACTTAATTTTCATAGTATAACTGTTTTGTAAATGTTCAATCATATTCTGTGAAAAAATGTTTCTCTATTGCTTGATCTTCTATTAATGATATTTATTCTTCAATATGAACATTTATTTTTAAATTGAGAAGTTATTGATAAAGGTGCTTTGCAAGTTTTTGCATCAGATTATACATGAACATATGTCTCCATTTATCTTGAGCCACTATGGAGGAGTATATTTGCCAGCCTTTATGTCAGTGATAAAAATGTGTTCATTAACTGTATATTGCTTTGTGTAGTAATTTCAATGTTATATAATCCTCCAAATCACTGTGATATATGTAACCTTATAATCACAAGAGACATTTTATCAATTCATTCTTATTTTATTTTTTTGTTTCCTTGTATAAGAGACTGAATATGCCAAAGTAAAAATGTAGATGCATTGCTCATACTTTGTTCAAAGTTCTCCTTGCATTTTCACTGTTGTTTTTTACTGTTTCTCTAAGTCATTGACTGCTTAAACAAAACATCATTTTGTTGCTAGTGCATTCCAGCTTTTTGACAAAACATGGATGCTGTTATTAAATAAAATACAAGATATAAACTGTAGTTGCCCATAGAAAGGTTTTGATTCCATATGGCAATTATCTCAATCATATTTTCTATGCTAGCAATTATTTTCATAATTATCTTCTTTCTGATATTTGTGGGCCCAAGTGACAGTGAAGCCATAAATGCTGCCTCAATTAGCTATATGGAAAGACAATCAGCAAATCAGTTTTTTTTAAATAAATGACAGAAAATGTCCACATCCATAAAAAATATTTTATATAGGGACAAGTTATTTGGTCCTCATATAAAGTAACTTAAAATTATCACCGAGCTGGATGTAAACAAAAACTAGGGCAATCTTTAAATATAATGTGGGGAACTTCTAGTGAGCTTGGGGTTTTGAGATGCCTTGCTACAATCCTAAAGTGATGATCTATGAAAGAAAGTGTGTAACACAGACTTTAATAACGTGGAAAATATTGGTGTGTGAAAAATACTGTCAAGAGACTAGGACATTTTATAATCTCTATTTATTAAAGGACTACTGTCTTTAATTATCAAGGAACTCTTCAGTTCATCAAAGAAGACAATATTTTTATTTATTTTTTACAAAATATATTTATTTTTTAAATTAAAATATAAATACACCATTTTATAAAATGGAACCATAATCTCATCATGCAATTCAGCAGAAAGGATGTACACACAATAGTTCAGTATGAGAAAAATATGATATAGTATACATTACTGGGGCAGGTAAATAAAACAAGTTATAGACTTCTGCTTATCTGGGAGAATGCTAAAAATACAATAAAGTGAAAAAACAAAATGATAGCATGCAGGTAGCTATGTTAGAGGAGCAGCACATGGCAAATGAAGTTCAGGTGACAGCCCACCAGGAAGCAGATTCCTGATACATGAATCTCAGATAGGCAAGGCCCCAACCACAGACTCCAGAAGATCTTTTTCCGCTGCTGTGCCTTTACATGTTTGCTGCTGCCATCTTTTCCTGGTGTCTGGCAGGATGTGAATAGATGTGGGGAGATCCCCACTCCCTGTAATGTAGTGTGCTTATCTCATGGATACATCCTGTTCTACTGGGTATTTTTACCTGTGGATTATTATGAAGATGAATGATTTCTTCTTTAGTTGTACTGCCTAATTGATAAAAATAATTTTAGTTTAAATAGAATTCTGATGGTAAAAGTAAAAGAAGGAAGTGTCACACAGCTAGAACACATGAGTTTCTACTGAGGAACCATAAAGTCTATGGCTTAGGTTAATGATTAAGGAAAACAATTGAGTCCCAGTAGCCCAGCTAGTTTAAATTATTCTAACCTTAATATTGAGAGATGTGTTCATAGGTTTTGGAGTGTGTCATAGCTGAAACAAATCTTTGAAAATAATTTAAAGTTAGACTGAGATGTTTTTGTTAAATAGCTTTGAGGTTGAAAAATACCCAAGATGACAATCTGAAGTTTTAAAAAGGCACATAGTTGAGTGAGGAACTCTTTACGGTCAGAGAACAAGAAAAATGAAGCCCAGTTATCCTTAGGTGATGTGTCTTTCTTGCTAGAATTGGGTGATGACCAAAGGTGATAATTAATTCCTTATACCCATTTCTGCCTTCAAACTTCTGATGTAAAAACCTATAGATGAATAATTATGCACTCAAAAGATTCAAAGTACAGCTGACTGATTATTCATTTATTAAAGTATAGGTTTGTCATTTCTTTAAGATTTCCAATAAGATTGCCTGAAAGATTTTGTTGGGGTACATAAGATGATGAAAAAAAAATAAGGACAGAGTATAGGAAGAATAAAGATAGAGTTAGGAGGAAAATATCAAGAATAAAGATAGAAGTAAAAAGAAAACATCAAGAATAAAGATGGAGTGACAAGGAACACATTAAGAAGGAGGGAAGGAGCTAACAGGAAAAATTAGGAGAGAACACATAAGAAGAATAAAGAAAAAGTCTAAAGGAAACCATCAAAAGAATGTATGAGTGTCATTCCTCACACCACCTCAGATAAAAATGTCATACATGACTGGGCATTCCTTGGGTAAATGCCCAAGAGTGGTATAGCTGGATCTTGGGGGAGATTGATTCCCAATTTTCTAAGAAAGCACCATATTGATTTCCAAAGTGGTTGTACAAGCTTGCATTCCCACCAGCAGTGGAGGAGAGTTCCCCTAGCTCCACATCCTCTCCAGCATAAGATGTCTTCAGTGTTTTTTATCTTAGCCATTCTGACAGGTGTAAGGTGGTATCTCAGAGTTGTTTTGATTTGGATTTCCCTGATGATAAGGGATGTTGAGCAATTCCTTAAATGTCTTTCAGCCATTTGGGTTTCCTCTGTTGAGAATTCTCTGTTTAGTTCTAAAGCCCATTTCTCAATTGGACTGTTGGTTGTTTTGATGTCTAATTTCTTGAGTTCCTTATATATTCTGGATATCAGTCCTCTGTCAGATGTGGGGTTGGTGACGACCTTTTCCCATTCTGTAGGCTGTCACTTTGCCTTGTGGACCGTATCCTTTGCTCTACAAATGCCTCTCTGTTTCAAGAGGTCCCATTGATTGATTGTTTCTCTCAGTGTCTGTGCTACTGGTGTTATATTTTGGAAGTGATATCCTATGCCAATGAATTCAAGACTACTTCCTACTTTCTCTTCTAGCAGGTTCAGAGTAGCTGCATTTATGTTGAGGTCTTTGATCCATGTGGACTTAAGTTTTGTGCATGGTGACAGATATGGATCTATTTGCAGTCTTCTACATGTTGATATCCAGATATTCCAGCATCATTTGTTGAAGATGCTTTCTTTTTTCCATTGTACACTTTTGGCTTCATTGTCAAAAATTATATGTTCATAGGTGTGTGGATTAATGTCAGGGTCTTCAATTCGATTCCATTGGTCCACATGTCGGGTTTTATGCCAATACCAAGCTGTTTTTATTACTGTAGCTCTATAGTAAAGCTTGAAATCAGGGATTGTGATGCCTCCAGATTTTGTCTTATTGTACAGGATTGTTTTGGCTAACCTGGGTTTTCTGTTTTTCCATATGAAGTTGAGTATTATTCTTTCCAGGTCTATGAAGAATTGTGTTGGTATTTTGATGGGGATTGCATTGAATCTGTAGATTGCTTTTGGTAAAATTGCCATTTTTACTATGTTAGCCCTGCCCATCCATGAGCATGGGAGATCTTTCCATTTTCTGACATCTTCTTCAAATTTTTTTTTTCAGGGACTTAAAATTCTTGTCATATAGGTCCTTCACTTGCTTGGTTAGTGTTACCCCAAGGTACTTTATGTCATTTGTGGCTATTGTAAAGGGTTATGTATCTCTTATTTCCTTCTCACCTTTTTTTGTCAATTGTATATAGGAGGGCTACTGATTTTTTTGAGTTGATCTTGTATTCTGCTGTGCTACTGAAGGTGTTTATAAGCTGTATCAGTTCCTTGGTGGAATCATTGGGGTCACTCAAGTATACTATCATGTCATCTGCAAATAGGGAAAGCTTGACTTCTTTCTTTCCTTTCCAATTTGTATCCCCTTAACCTCCTTATGTTGTCTTCTTGCTCTGGCTAAGACTTCGAGTACTATATTGAATAAGTATGGAGAGAGCAGACAGCCTTGCGTCATTCCTGATTTTAGTGGAATTGCTTTGAGTTTCTCTCCATTTAATTTGATGTTGGCTGTTGGCTTGCTGTAAATTGCCTTTATTATGTTTAGGTATGTTCCCTGTATTCCTGACTGCTCCAAGACCTTTATTATGAAGGGGTGTTGGATTTTGTCAAATGCCTATTCTGTATCTAGTGAGATGATCATGTGTTTTTTTTCCTTTGAGTTTGTGTTCATATCAGCATTGTTTGTAATAGCCAAAACCTGAAAACAACCTAGATGCCCTTCAACTGAAGAATGGATAAATAAATTGTGGCACATATACACAATGGAATACTACTCAGTAGAGAAAAACAATGACATCATGAGGTTTGCAGCCAAATGGATGGATCTTGAAAAAAATCACCCTGAGTGAGGTAACCAAGACTCAGAAAGACAAACATGGTATGTACTCACTCATAGGAGGATGCTAGATGTGGAACAAGGATGACTGGACTGCTACTCACATCACCAGGGAGGCTACCTGGAAAACGACCCCCAAAAGACACGGGGATCAACCAATGATGGAGAAATGGATGAGATCTACATGAAAAGCCTGGACATGAGTGGGGGTAATGAAGGGCGAGGGTTGAGGGAAAGAGAGCTTGGGGGTTCGGGAGATCCCAGCTGGATCAAGAACAGAGAGGGAGAACAAGGAATAGAGACCATGGTAAATGAAGACCACATGAGAATAGGAAGAAGCAAAGTGCTAGAGAGGCCCACAAAAATCCACAAAGATACCCCACAATAGACTGCTGGCAGTGGTCTAAAGACAGCCCGAACTGACCTACTCTGGTGAGGAGATAGCCAAACACACTAATAGTCTTGCTAGAAATCCCATCCAACCACTGAGGGATCTGGATGCAAAGATCCACCGGCTAGGCCCCGGTGGAGCTCCGGGAGTCTAATTAGTGAGAAAGAGGAGGGTTTATATGAGCGAGAATTGTTGAAACCAAGGTTGATTAAAGCACAGGAACAAATAGCCAAACGAATGGAAACACATGAACTATGTAACCAAAGGCTGAGGTGCCCCCAACTGGATCAGGCCCTCTGAATAGGCGAGACAGTTAATTGGCTTGATCTGTTTGGGAGGCATCCAGGCAGTAGAACTGGGTCCTGTGCTCATTACATTAGTTGGCTGTTTGAAACCTGGGTCTTATGCAGGGATATTTGGCTCAGTCTGGGAGGAGGGGACTGGACCTGCCTGGACTGAGTCTACCTGGTTGATCTCAGTCCTCAGGGGAGGCTTTGTCCTCAAGGAGGTGGGAATGGGGTGTGGGCTGGGTGAAGGGGAGGGGTGGGAGGGGGTAGAACAAAGGTATCCGTGGCTGATATGCAGAACTGAATTGTATTGTAAAATAAAATAAATTAAAAAAAATGTCATACATAGTACACCAACTTCATGGAATCCCTTTGAGCCCTGCACTGCTAGTGGCTGGTCCTCCACGGCAGCAAAAATGGAATGAACATGGGACAGCCTGAATTTCTATTTACTGTTAATGAAAATGCAAATGGTGGTACCACTGAAAGACAGTCAGCTGATTTATTACAATGCATGACATGTTTTTACTCTGTTATTCTGAAACTGTTTTTCTCACCTAAAGTAGTGGTTCTCACCATGCAGCTACTGACCCCCTTTGGGAGTCAAACGACCCCTTCTTAGGCACCACATAAGAACATTGAAAATATGAGATATTTTCATTATTATTCATAAAAGTAGCACAATTACAGTTATGGAGTATCTACAAAAATAACTTTGTGGTTGGATGTCACCAGGGCATGAAGAACTGTATTAAAGGATCACAGCATTAGTAAGGTTGGGAACCACTGAAAAAGATTTAAAACCTTATGTCCACACAAAAATTGACATGTAGAGTTTATTGCAGCTTTATTTGTAACTGTCAAAGCCTGGAATTTTAGCATGATACCCTTGTATAGGTGAACAGATAATAAGGCTGTGGTATATTGATCCAAAGAATATCACTGAGGGCAAAGAAAAAAATGTGATACTGACAAGTGAAAATTCATGGAAGAAACATAATAGTACAACCCCAGAGAAGCTTGTCTTATTATTTCATTATCTTATTACTCAAATTAGATGATATTCAGGAAAAAAACAAAACTATGGGTGAGAAAACTCACTAGTATTTTCCAGTTATTAAAAGGAAGGAGTGATGTATGAAGTTCATGGTATTTCAGGGAATTAGAAAAACTCAGTAAGTTCCCCAATGGAGGATACATCTCATTGTATATTTTTCAGAGGCAAAGTCATTAGTTTTATGATACCACAGCAATGGCCTGAGGAATCATGTTCTCTTGATGATAAAACAATCATCTAGACAAGTGTAGGTTTACATCTCATAACAAATGCACCACTGGGGTGGAAGATACTACTCATAATGGGAGAGGTTACCCAGGTTTAAGGATATGAGGGACCCATAAAGCTTCATTAAAACACAATCAAACTTCTCTGCTTCCAAAAGGAATCTAACTGCTTTGGATCTTGACCATCATCCCTAACCAAATGCTTATAAAGTCAAACTTTAATGTGCCACTAATTTAATCTCATAACAACAGAACTTGTGTTTACAGAATCATGGACCCTTTAGGTCCCACACATATCTTGTTTGTTTCCTCTTCTAGCCTTTTCCCATAAATGAATAACTGTACTTAGCATGCATGACATTTGAAGTTTGTTTTTCCCTGATCTGTATTGATGGGTTCATGTAATTTGTAAAATCAAAAATGATTTTACTAATAAAAGGTGGTTCACTCAGCATAAAAAATATGGGAGTCTTAGCATTGACCTTTGTGGGCCTAGCACAGATTTATTGATATGGGTTAGGACACTGCTCCAATTGCACTCGGTAAATTCAAAAGAGCAGTGTACCAGCTAATCTCTTCAGCCAAGCTTAACTGCCTACGGTTCTGTGCTGTGGCTTAGTGGGATGACTGAATGTTACTTATTACGTCAGGAAAGTCATTCTCAGAGATACGATTGTGTAGCTGAAGTGGAATGAAGTCAGTTCAACTTGAAAGGAGCCCCTTGGGTTTTTTAAGCTAAATATGGCTATAAATCAAGCCTGGTTGCATCAGAGAAATGCTCTCAACCAATTAAATGTGCCATCAGCTCAGATTCACACTTCTGCATTCCTGGGTGGTTTGTGTTATGATCTGTATTACTGTGAGTGGGAAAACATAACTCTGTTGACAATAATAAGTTCCAGCATCTTCTGATTCCAGGTTGTTGATGGTGAGGGTAAAATCTGTCCTTGACCCACTACCACTGAATCTCGAGGGGACTCCAGAGATGGAGTCAGTAGCATACTTGATGAGGAGCCTTGGAATCTGGTTCATTTTTAGTTGGTACCAGTGTATATGTATGGCACTGTCCTCACTGAGATGGCAGTTGATGGTGACTCGCTCCCCTGGAGTCACAGACAGGACATCTGGAGACTGGGTCAGCACAATGTCACCTCTGGAGGCTGAAATCAGACATGGAACATTTAATTAAACCATGGCTGTATAGGTAAAAATTATCTCTAACCCACTTGGAAAAGTGGAAATATTTTTGTTTTATCAGTTTTATATCTAAACAGTAACAATGCCATGTGATGCAGAGTTCCCAATTGGAGAAAAAAATAGATATTTAATTAATATCTCTATATTTCCAGTTGTCTTACCTGAAATCCAGAGGAGCAGAAGCCCAATGAGTTCTGGTAGTGACAGCATCACCCTGCTTTCTCTGTGTATATGTTTATTATGTGACAGCACAGAGACAGACTGTCTCATAATGTTTCAAGAATCAGGTAGACAAATTAAAAGAGGTACTTATGTAAATGATGGGAGTATTGTATTGTTTTAAATACTGAGGCTGTCTGGATAGCAGACTCCATGGTCCCTCCTCTCTCTATATATGTTATGTCTCCCTCTGTTGGTCACCAGTGAGGTATTGAAATTTGATAAACATCTGTGGATGTTTTTCCAGATATAGGTTTGAGCATCGAGAACATTCTTTGTGTTTGTTTGATTGTTTGTTTGTTTTGTTTTGTTTTTCTGAGATGGGTTTCTCTGTGTGGATTTGTGCCTTTCCTGGAACTTACTCTGTAGTCCAGGCTGGCCTCAAACACACAGAGATCTGCCTGCCTCTGCCTCCTGAGTGCTTGGATTAAAGGAGTGTGCCACCACTGCCCAGTTGTTTGTTTGTTTTGGTTTCTATTTATTAATTACATTTATTCATTTAGTTTACATACTGATCACAGTTTCCTTGCCTCTTTCCTCCCATTGCCTTCCCATACCTCCCTTCTGTGCCCTCAATATACTCCTCTGTTTCTGTTCAGAAAGTGGCAGGCCTCCCTTGGTAACAACCAAGCATGGTATATCAAATTGAGGTAGGACTAAACTCCTCCCTTTGTGTTAAGGCTAGGCAAAGTACCCCAGTATGAGGAATAGGTTCCCAAGAGCCACTTAAAGCATTGGGGCAGTACCTGCAGCCTCTGCTAGGAGACCCCCAAGTAGACTAAACTACTACACAACTTTCACTCATGTGAAGAGGGCCTAGGTTGGTCTCATGAAGGCTGTCAGTCCAGAGTCTGTGAGCTCCTGTGAAACTAAGTTAGTTTTTTCTGTGAGTTCCTCTGTGATGTCCTTTACACCTGCCCACCCCAGCTCATACAATCCTTCATCCCTCTTTTCAGCAGGACTCAGTGAGCTTAGCCCAATGCTTGAATGTGGATTTCTGCATCAAATGAATGCTCTCTGATATTAATTGGGGGTAGATACCAATCTATGAGTACAGCAGAATATTATTAGGCATTATTGACTAATATTATTGACTTTTTTCCAATCATGTTTGGTTCTATCCTAGGTCTCTGGGACATCCAGCTTCTGGGTCCTTGCACTCCAGGCAGTGTCAGGGGTGGGCTTTCTCTTGTGGAATGGGTCTGAATTTGGACCAGTCATTGGTTGGCAACACTCACAATATTCTAGACACACTTACTTCCCTCCCCATACTTGCTTCAGGCAGAATTGAAGGTAGATCACATGTTCTGTGACTGGATGAGAATCCTAAGACCTGTATAGGAAGTCCTGCCTAGTCACAGAAGATGGCCAGTTCAGGTTAAGTACCCACTATTGCTAGGAGTCTTAGCTGGGGTCATCCTGGTAGATTCCTGGAAGTTTCCCTTACATTGGTTTCTACTTTGTCCCCAGATAACCCCCATTTCCAGTCATGTCTTTCAGTAATCTCCTCTTCTATCCACCCCAACCCAATCTTTCAAGTCCCCATCTCCACCTGCCCCAGTCCACTCATGAGATCTGTTCTATTTCTCCTTCCCTGGGTGATCTATGCATCCCTCCTTGGGCCCTTCTTGTTATCTAGCCTCTCTGGATCTGTGGATTGTAGCCTGGTTATTCTTTACATTATAGCTGATATCCACTAATAAGTGAGTACATTCCATGTTTGTCTCTCTGGATCTGGGTTACCTCACTCAGGATGATTTTTTTTCTAGTTCCATTCATTTGCCTTCAAATTTCATGATGTCATTGTGTTAAAATCTGAGTATATTCCATTTTGTAAATGTACCACATTGTCATCATTCCTTATTCAGTTGAGGAGCATCTAAGTTGTTTCTAGGTTCTGGCTATTACAAATAATGCTGCTATGAACATAGCTGTGAAATTGTCCTTGTTGCATGATTGAGTATCATTTGGGTATATGTCCAGAAGGGATATAGATGGGTCTTGAGTTAGATCAATTCCTATGTAATTCTTTTCATAGATAAATGCATATAGAAATAATAATATTTCATGCCATTATTTTCAGTTCAGAGCTATATTGACTCCCTTACTGTGCCTCAGTATGATTTAAAGAGTCTTTTGTTGTCTAACATTCCATAAAGCATCACTCCTCATAACACTACAGAGATATCATATTAATCAGACACATTATATCAGAAGTTGCAATGATATGCATGTCTGATATTTGCATTCTCCAAATAATGGAATGGAAACTTTATAACCATCCATGTGTCTACCTACTAAGACAAATATTTTTAGAGGAATATATATCAAAATGCTTCTTTGTCTCTTTTCATATTTAAGGACAAATTTTGCATCCTGCATGTCTTACTATAAAGATTGAAGCAAAGGATAGGTAAGCATTTCTGAACGCACTTTGGAATAAAAAGTAACATTATACTAATTGAAATAATATTGGTAAAAATCAATTATAAATACTTTACTTTTACATTTATATATACATTTGAAAACAGTCAAGTGATTTTAGGGTGATAAAAACAAATGATGATTGATCATCATGAACTGGACATCAATAAGTGGGCTAATCCCTGAGAGAAGCTGATTTTTCTATCTCCCATCAGTCAGTAAGTGACTCTAGTTTTTTGTTGGAGTAGAAAACACTACAAAAGCATTTCCCCTTCTCCAATAATGTGTTCATTCATGTTTCTGTTTTCTAGTCTTGTTTTTGTAACCATTTCTAGGAGAGAATGTTTCACAACAGATTTTATAGTAATTTGGTCTTACAGTCTTTCTGTCTCCACTTTCATGACATTCTCTGAGCTATACATGTGGAGGCTGTGATGCAAATATATCCCCTGGAGCACAGTGGCCACCCCAGAAACAATATATACACATACAAGAGAAATGGACTTAGCAAGATGTATTTGTATATATTTGTGAATACACCACACACATACATATGAAAATAATATTAATAAAATGACTATCAGCAAGAGTGATGGGAGTGTAGGGTGTGTTCATGGGAGGAAAGTAATATAATTATATTTCAGTAAAAACCTCAGTGACAGTGCTAAAATGAAATGTGATGCTTGATGAAAAAAGAACATGTTAAAAACTGTCAATCTTGATGATACCAGATGCTGAATAAGTGCTGTATTACAGATACACTGGAAGGAGTAAAAATAAATACATATGTATTTAATCACTCTCTATGAATTGAATAACTATGCCTTTACATCATTTTCACCAATTTTACAGAAAAATGGCTTTCATTATAAGAAAGTAAAATATAGAAGTTAGAAGCTTCCTTTGCTGTGGTTTATTGAATTTATGTCTGTGGGAGCACAAAACTAAATATAGGATTATCTTTAGTGTTTGTTATGAAAATGTAAGAGTGATGGATTATAAAAATAATTATCATAGGAAATATGCAGGGGGAACTTTAGGAGTTAGAGATGAGTCTCTGGTGTTTGTGACTAAGGATATTTCATAGGTTAAGTTCAACTAATTGGTAAGATATATAGATATATAGATGATATAGATATAAATTTTGTTTTGGTCTAATATCCTTGGAACATTAGAATTGTGACCCAAGGATATAATTCACAATTATGAAACAGTGGTCATAAGTGTAAAGAATAGTCTTTCTATCTCATAATTGTTTTTTCATTTTGATGAAGGGATGAAAATGATATGCATCTATTCTTTCATATATATATGAAATATATATATTCATACAGTAATCATACCTCAATGAAATATTTCACCCTTGTTTATTTTGATGTGTTTTATATACATATGTGTGTGGTGTTTTTATTCCATTGACACTTTTGTTGAGGGCAGGCAACTTTTAGGTGTCAGCCCTCTCCTACCATGTTGGTCCAGGGAAAACCATTGGTTTTCTGGCTTGGTGGCAGTCACTTTTATTTGCTGAGATATATCACCAGCTCACTCAGTAAAATAACTTTGATAACCTATTTGACAGTGAAATTCCCTCAGGGTCTTTATAGATGGCTCATCAGTTTAAAGTGCTTGCTGTTCTTCCAGAGGACCTGAGTTTAGTGACTAGCACCTATGCTGAGCTGTTCACTAGTCCTTATAAATCCAGCTCTAGTTACTCTACCTCATTCTGTCTTCTGTGGGCGCCTGAGGGTACCTGCATGCATGTGCTTTCACACACAGTGATACCAACACATATACATCAATTTAAGAAAATAAGTCTCTTTCCCAGAGAAAGAAAGCAAATAACTGCAAACACTAAAGAAAGACAAAAGGTCTTATGTCCCCAAAATAGTATATGGAATTCAAGGTAACTAGTTATCATAATCTGATGAAAGCACTTGTCCTGGTTGGTTTTTTGTTTTGTAAACTTGATACAAGCTAAAAACATGTGGTAAAATAGATCTTCGGTTGATAAAGTGCTTTCATCTGGTTGACCTCTAGGAAAGACTATGGGGGTATTTTGTATTGATTAATGATGGATGTGGGAAGGACTTGCCCAATGTGAACTGTGCCACCCTGGGCAGGTGATTCTACATGGAATAAGAAAACAGGCTGACCAAATCATAGTGAGTAAGCCAGTAACGAGCACTCCTCCATGGGCTCTGCCTACATTCCTGACTTATGGTACCTTCCTTGCTTGAGTTTGTGCCTGAGTTCTCTTCATGATGGATTGTGATGTGGAACCCTGGGATAACCTAAACCCTTTCCTCCCCAAGTTGCTCTTGGTCTGGATGTTTATCGAAATATGATGCAGTCTAGGAAAGCCCTCTAGAGTTATCAAATAGTTCCTATATCCACTTATTCAGTTAGGCTTCTTCAGAGAACAGCTCTCTTAGAGGCAAAAGAAAGAATGAACAGGAACTGTTTCATATTTTCTCCTTACTGATTTCAGAAAAACTCTCCCATTCAGAGATTTTTCTCAATAAGAAAAGCTGAATTCTGTTAGATTCTCATTAGCTTTGGATGAGAATCTGTCCCCCATATAGGTCTCTGTGTTCTCTAGCCACAACAAAAAAATCCAGGTTCACAGAGTACAACATCTAAATGAACAACAACTAGAGACACCCTTTGAATGCTTCAGTGAAATCTGTGCATGTGACCCCAATCTCCTGTGTATTCATAGTCTCTAGGGACAGTGGTGGTGGCTCAGACCTACTCAGTAGAGTCAGTCTGTCAGTGTACCATTAATAAAATGAATGAAAATATTAACTCCTTGTTATTCAAACCCATGCTGGTCATTTTGAACTGAATAATACGTGAAAATTGTGTCAACTTCACATTGCATAGAAGGATGGTTACTGTATGGCAGCTGTAATACCACACAATACAAAGAATAGTATGTAACTCTGTTAAATATTGAATCACTTAGTCCAAAAGTTAAATTTAATTGAAACAAAGGTAGCTAGTATATAGAATTTTAAATGTGTAAGTAAAAAGTATTGTTTATAAATATGTATGTTTAATAACTTGATTTATACTGTAAGCCTTCGGATTTGTACTTAGGATTCAAATAAGATGGTAAAAATTGTTTTAAAGTTAGAAAAAATGCATAATGTTTTTAAGTGTTTTAAGTGTTTTGTATGTTGTTGTTTCTTAAGACAATGAAACATGGATCATCATAAAACTATTGATCTTTCTGCTTCCAGCTCCTATTGGTCTAATATAGGCAGTTGAGTCCCCAGTTTTTTAAGGAATGATTTCTCTACTTAAATATTTTTCCAATTTTTAAATAAAATAGCTTTTCTTATTTTGGATATTTAGTTGAAATTGATAATGTATGTGGATTAACAAATTGCCTTTCTGAGATAGTCTGAGATTTACCTATATTCTTTCTATAGATGAACAGATAGTATAGGAAACCTAATGTATTTGCTGAATGAAATACATTTATGATCATCCAGGATGAAGTGAGATTCCAGAAGCTCTTGCTCAGAGTTTCTAGTGCACTGCAACAATAGAAGATATGAAGCAATAGTATTCAACTCATACTTGAACTTATTGTTTTTTTCATTCTTACTTTACTAAATGCAATTTTAAACATAATAAAATATACAGATTTAAATGTCTAAAGTATTCCCTCAAACCAGTCCATAGAAATGGTGTTTGGGTGAATATGGAGGTTTATGTTTAATGCACATTGTGTGGCTCTCATGTATAATGAATATATACACTGAAATTTCAAACATCAGATTAAATAAATAAAAGTCTTACACACTGGTAGGAAATGCATTCATGATGTATCTTCTATCATCATGAATATCTGCAATACATCTGTAACTTTGAAAAGTTCTTTCTAATCATTTTTCTTTATTGTAATTACCAGATAAGCCCTGAACAACTTGTTTTCATTGTAGATTAGTTTTTTTCAATGCTAGCATCTGATGTGATATGAATTTGTTGTGGTTGACTATATTTTTGAAGAAATTTTCAGGAAAAATATGTAAAACAACATCATTTGTGGTGGCATAATTGCAAACCAGGTCTGTCTATATTGCCCATACAATTCCCAATACACTATGGACAATAAATTACAAATGAATATATGGGTAGAAAAACATAAAGGCATTTTGTTGTTCTTCATGTTGAACAAATATCAATTATGAAACAATGGTTGTAAGTGTAAAGAATAGTTTTTCTATCTCATAATTTTTTTTCACTTTTATGAAGAGATGAAAATGATATGCATCTATTCTTTCAGTTCTTGGTCAAGTTACAAAATTAATTTTTGTATCATTTATTGGCCCTCTGCTATATATTCCTTTCTAAGGACATGGCCAGGCAGTCATTATGTTTATCAACCAAAGTGAATGAGACAATGTTCTGCATCTCCAAGCCTGGCTTTCACTTGGACCAGGATTGAAAACAACCAATATTCCTGTTGGCCCTACATGGGTTAGTGAGGCATTATGCTGGTGTATAAGGAAAGCCACCAGGGAGGGTGCCCACACCACAACACTTACTGGAGTCTAGGTGATGATTCCACAAGTATACTAAGGGATCCAGAGACTTAAAAAGCAAAAACTAATTTTCTTAGTGTTTAGGAGATTTGAAAGTACAAGAACAATTGCCAATAGGCATTCATTTTACCTTGTATTTTAGAATTCTTAGTAAGCTACTTCAGTGTCTGGTCCTTTCCTGACACCTGTGGTCAGTGACACAGAACATATTATTGTCTCTTTTTCTGAGGACATGAGTATTATAGGGTTAACATCCAACATAAACTTTATTCCTTCTTAAACTGATTTTCAAATTATACCCACATTGAAGGCAAAGATTTGCCAAATAAATTAGGAAGCAAAATTTAGTCCTAATGATATATAATTAGGAATTTGAGAAGCCAAACTGTTGAAAATCAAGGCAAAGCTCCCAACTGTGAGGCAGAAAATGTAGAATGCTTTTTCTGATAACTTAGCAACCTAAATAAACTTTCACATAGCTCTGGTAGATTGCAGACTCTGTTCAGTCTTACAAGGCTTATTGGTGGCCACTTGACACTGTCACTTTAAATTTCTTAGCATCCTAACATGACTACTCTGATTATTGTGGGGTTTGTCTACCACCTGAAGGTCTCTCTCTGGCATCCTGAGATTATATTTACATTATTTCCCTCTTTCCTTATTTCCCTCCATACAGCCCCATATAACTCTTGTTTCTTTTCAAATTCATGTCCTCTTTTTTATTAATTGTTGTTAAATACATGTATGTATGTGTGTGTAAATGCATATATATATATGTATATATGTACATGTATTCTTCAATACATAAGTACAATCCACACAATCTTTACAGTGTCCCTTTATGTTTTTTTAGAGCTGTACATTCAGTGTTTGATAAGCAATTGGTATGTTCTTATCCAGGAAAACTCCCACACAGAGCATTCCTTAGATGGCTGTAGCTCTTACCCTGCATCAAGGAAACTTGTCTTTATAATATAGGAAGACCATAATGGACAGTCACAATCAATCAAGTACAGAGTTGTAGAGTACAGACCCAAAAGATGCATCTACAATACAATTCCCGCACCCAAGCCTCGAAGATCATTGCAAAAGAGAGGGTAGAATGATTGTAAGAGTCAGAGGATTGGGTAGTTTACTCTGTGATTCTGTCTCCTAGGGATATCAGAAGCTGCACCCAAAAAGTCTCATCAATATGACTACTTAAACATGGACCCAAAAGCTATAGGTAACACACTTTGCATTAGTTACACAGGGTCTTTTCATCCTGTTGAAGGATAATTGAGTAGCTTTTGATAAATTTTCATCCATTTTTCCCACATCAGGCACCTACTTTGATGACCACCATTCCATTCTCAAGACACTCATATCCACACTTTGTGTTATGTGTCTAGATTGTAGGAAACAGTAGTAGTAAGAATCCTGTTGTGATGTCTTCTTTGTAGAAGCAACCTTATTGCTGGGGTGACAGCTCAGGGTTTAAAACTTGCCGTTCCTGTTCCCACACTGGAAGCCTCACAAGTGTCTCAAACTCCAGTTCCTGGGAATCTAATATCTTCTTCTGACCCTTGTGGGGCATGGTGTGTATATACAGAAAAGAACACATACACATAAATTTTATAAAAGAATTAAAAAATAAAAATAAAACTGAATCAGTTCTACAAAGTATTAATTTAAAATAATATTCAAAAACAGCAACTCAGCTTTTAACTGTAGTTCAAATCCTAATTGGTCTTAATAATAAAAACCTGAAGCCAGATATCAGGGTAATTGCTGAAAGATCAGAGAAGTAAAGTAGCCAGTCACTAGAGAGACTTCCTACCTCTACTGAGTCCTCAGACCAAAAGGGCAAAGTTCCTGTCTCCAGCCCTGTCTCTGCAACCAGGGTCCAAAGTCAGAGAGGATTTTCCTCTCCCACGAGTTTTTAAACTGTTAAGAAGACCTACACTTGTACCATGTAATATGTAATACATTAGTCTTACACACACACACACACACACACACACACACACACACACACACACACACACATGCCTGTGGTGTTAGAAATGTAACTAGTATAAGTGAGGAACTAAAGACTTAATTTTAACTTCTATTTCTCTAGTATCATACCATTAATGTTAAACATGTGACAGTATTTTTACACAATGATGATCATTGGCCTTATCACTCTGCCAACCAGAATGTGAAATATGAGTCTGAGGTCTGCCCCCACAGTCAATAATAAGAAGCTATGAGTGAGATAAGTCTGTTCTAGCCACAGCAGCTAGATCTCCGGAAACTTGCCTAGGAAATGGTGCTTCCATGATTTTTCACTTTGATAAGATAATACATATTAACAAAAAATGCAGATAAAAATACAAACCAATCAAAAAATTGATGCTATGCTTTAAACAAAAAAGTAAAAAGTAAATATTAAGCAAATGTCATTAGACTGACTTGTCTAGTATAGATGTTGAAAAGAGCTTCCTCCAACTTAAAAGTTCAAATATCACTTTGGGCTTTTATCAAAGCATCTTCATTCTTGCTACAGCTGCCTCTCTGAGGTATCCATCAATGTATTTTAAATTTGCCTTGATTTGCAGCTTTCTTGGTTCTCTAAAACTAGGAAACTCCTTCAACATTGGAACATGGAATTTGGATTAATGTAAGTCTGTGTTTCTGGGCAGTTGATATTGATTGGTTGGTTGGTTGATATGTATTTCCTGGCAGGAATGTGATGCCACCACAACCAGAATTAGTGCTGCTCTCTTGCAACAGTGAGAAAAACAGGATGTTTAGTCTCCCCTCACATTTCTGACTATTCCCTTCCCCAACTCTCTAGTCTGATAATCTTCTGGCATTGGAGATCTTTCTTGTTGTATTTTACTTTTATTCATTAAAGTTTTGTCAAGTAAAAAATATATCCCATGTTCTCTCACTATCCCTGGCTTGTGATTATTTTGTAACCTCAAGGTATGGAATTCTGAAGATGTCCATTTCTGTATGTCAAATTGCTCTGATTGGTCAATAAATAAAAAACTGATTGGCCAGGCAGGAAGTATAGGTGGGGCTAACAGAGAGGAGAAAAGAAAGAACAGGAAGGCAGAAGGAGTCACTGCCAGCTGCTGCCATGATAAGCAGCATGTGAAGATGCCGGTAAGCCATGAGCCACATGGCAAGGTATAGATTTATGGAAATGGATTAATTTAAACTATAAGAACAGTTAGCAAGAAGCCTGTCACGGCCATACAGTTTGTAAGCAATATAAGTCTCTGTGTTTACTTGGTTGGGTCTGATCGGCCGTGGGACTGGTGGGTGAGAGAGATTTGTCCTGACTGTGGACAAGGCAGGAAAACTCTAGCTACAATACCCATGCCATTGCTGATACTGTGAGAGTCCTTTGACAGATGGCTTTTGTTTCTGGTGTTCATTTACCAAGTTCTACCCTGAAACAATAAGAAAAATTAGTAGTACCCTAGGTCATATCCTTGGGGGTGACAGTGTCTCTGGCTATTCCTTTCCTACAGTGTAGAAATACCTGTGTTAAGAGAGGATTGGAAGGGAAGGACACAGAAGCTATCTTAACAATATCAAGTATTTCCCTGTTGTATGTGCACGAATAGGTTGAGGGCAAAAAACAAACCAAACTAACTGCAAATAGAAAATAATAACTTAAAATTAACCACTTTGAATGACACAGGTCGATCTCAAACTATTGTATGGCCAAAATTTATATTGAGAATCATCTCTTCATGTTCAAAAAGTCCAAAGACTGAAAATGGTCTTACCATTCAGTGCTCCCTTTTTATTCCATTTTTGCTTCTCTTTTTCTGTTACTTAGATTATGCCAAAACTGTCAGAAAAGACTATGTGTTACCTGAAGTTCAGAACAGCACCTGAACTAACACCCCATAAGGTCTCAGCTATGAATTATTCTGAGTTCTTCAGCTGTTTTTGTTTTTTTGTTTTTGTTTTTGTTTTTTAATCCAAACATAGAGAAAGTGTTCTGCTGATCCCAGACAAAAAACACAAGTGACAGCTGGTCCTTCCATGATAGGATGTTTTTGTTAAAGGTTATATCATTCTGAATGAAACTCTAAAATTTGCTGATAGTAATAAATACCCACATCCTCTAATGTGTTTCAGTGTGAAATCTGTTCCTGACCCACTGTCACTGAACCTGTCTGGGACTCCAGAGGCAACACTGGACATCCAATAGATCAAGAGCTGAGAAGACTGTCCTGGCCTATGCAGAAGCCCATTAAAATGGAGTATTACCATCACAATGTAGGAGACTTTCACCAGACCTGCAGTAGATGGAAACTGACTGTCTAGGAGTAACTGGATTGGATTATGAATACTGAATCACCACAATATCCCCAGTGGCTCCTGAAATAAGATAAATGGAAAGGTATGCACTGACATAATAATACTTTAAAATTGTTTTTCCTTCCTTTATTTATTTCCTGTATATTATGTTCATGACTTTCATTGATATTCTAAGACTGCTCAAAATAAAACACCTATGTAGAAAGAACATAGAGACTCTCTAGAATCACCTGGACCACCTGCTTTGGTACTTGTCAGAGTTGGAACAAGAGCACAGGTTCACCTCCCTTCACTCTCTAAACCACAGAGGCATATTCCTTGAGTACACATTTGACAGTCTCACACGTGGACAGAACATGCATCCGCATCAGCGGGGCCCCAGAAATCCCCATCCCCTCACATTCTTGTAGCATGAATCTTATGGAGTCTTATTAATAAAATCAAACCTGAGTCCAGTTATTGGGGTGAATGCTGGTAGATTAAATGTAGAACAAGCCATAGCTATCTCACCTTGTAAATTCCTCAGCTGGTCCTGTTTCTTCAGACTGGAAGCCTCTGAGTCCTCATCCAGAATGAATCTCAGCTGAACTGTGCTGTTCCAAAGCCTGAAAGCTTAACCAGCAAAATGCTTCTAGTTTCCAGTCCTCACACCTTATATATCTTTCTGCTTTCTGCCTTATTCCCTGGGATTAAAGGCTTGCTTTCTGGGATTAAAGGCATGAGTCACCAAATGCTTGGCTGTGTCCTTGAACACATGGATTTCTGCCTCTGGAATGCTAGGATTAAAGGTGTGTGCTACCACTGCCTATCCTATATATTTAATATTGTGGCTGTTCTGCCTCTGACCCCAGATAAGTTTATTAGGGTGCACAATATTTCAGGGAACACAATACCATCTCACATTCTCCTTCTGTATCTTTGTTTCTCTCTTTACAAGTGATACAAAGGACATACAGCCCCAGAACCTGAGCATTGGGCCTCATTCTAAGAACTTGATATGAAAAATCCTGAGTAGTCAAGGCAGAAAGAGGGGCTAGCTTTTGTCCTGGACTTGCAACAAGAGGTTCTCCCTAGGAAGCAATGTGCAAATCCCATGCTTTGCACAGCTGTGTGAAAAATACCATTCTTTTTTTTTTTTTTTTTTTTTTTTTTTTTTTTTTTTTTTTTTTGGTTTTCCGAGACAGGGTTTCTCTGTGTAGCTTTGTGCCTTTCCTGGAACTCACTTGGTAGCCCAGGCTGGCCTCAAACTCACAGAGATCCGCCTGGCTCTGCCTCCCGAGTGCTGGGATTAAAGGCGTGCGCCACCACCGCCCGGCGAAAAATACCATTCTTAAGAGTGTAATGGCATAAAGAGTCTCCTGAATTTGTAGAAAACAAATATGATCCCTGCTACCTATAGCAAAGGGCAGATGAGAAAGACTGGATATTTATGTATTGAGACTCAAACAATCTACAAGGCCCAACCTGGCCAAGATAACAGTACTGGCTGAAGTTTCATGCAGGTGTGTGTGTTCTAGTCAGAATTTGAGAGTAGAGTGGGCAGACTCCTTCTCTACAATAATCACAGTTTGACAATATTTCTTTATATTAAAAAATAAGAATGCAATCCATTGTTTTAATGTGTCACTGTGGTTTTTACAAGTGAATTGTATTTTCTAGATCTTGATTAAAATATGTACTAAAGGCAGAGATGATGTGTCAGAGCTTTGCTGAGAGGCTAATTTCAGACTTGTATTGGTTCGAAGCTGGAGTACATGGTACTACCTTTTGAGAAATACAAGAATCTCACACACTTAATATGCTTCATAGAGACTTGGATTGTAAGAAATATTAGCACTGAGCTGCTGCTGATTAAATAGTGCCTTTATTTTGGAAAATATTATTTTCTCAAAACATTATTTGAAATACTTGAACATCAGACATTAACATTTTGTAATGATAAAATGAAAATGTCTAATAATCTTTATGTGACATTAAAATACCACCTTTAAGTGTCTACTTCAGCCTAACTCATGAAATTTTTTAATTATCTTTTCCCCTATAATACATAAGAAAATCTACAATGAATGCATCAAAGATTATTTTTCATCAAAAATAATTGTTTTGATTTTCTTGTATTCTATTATACAGAGAGCACAATAGTCCTTATTCTGAAAAAATCTCCATTGCTTATTGTGTACAAATATACTGTGGGTAGGAAAATAACCTGATATGGAATCATATGAACCTGATATGTTCATAGCACATTGAACACTAAAAGTTTCACAAAGGAGGAAACAGAGAAGTCCCCATGATATGTCTCTAATTTTGACCATGGTCAATAGTGAACACAGAGTCAAGCAGGTGAGCTGTGCTACAACTGCTCTGAATTTCAGGTGTGTTTATTTAGGGACTATCAAGGTGGTAGACTGCTGTAATTCATATGACTTGCACATCAGGCTTGTATATGTATGTCATCACAGAAAGCTTAGTGACAATGAATTCAGGAGCATTATAGGACCTCACATTCTGTTGACTCTCTTGTAGGTCTGTCAACTCACACTTCCCAAATTAGAACTGCACAGGATGAGAATCAAGTCACTTCAAAGATTGTTCATGCACAAGTTTAAAATGGATGCTGTTCTTTAAGGGAATGGGTTTCCATGAATGAGAGTTGAACTCAAAGTGCCCTTTCTCCAGATATTCTCCATCTTTCAGGCTGGTGGGGGACAATTCCTAAACTAACGGCCATGTAGAGCAGAAGCTGACTGCTTTATCACAACCAATAATCTGGAGTAGAGGCTCATTTCACCTAGATTCTGCACAGTTTATTTTTAAAACTTCTCTGAATATCTATATCTAAACTGCATATACTTTTCCTCTTATTGTTATAAAATGTTGTCATATATACTTTATGAATAAGGAAGAGAAGTTTGCATTCCCTTCGTCTATGTTAAAAATTGTCTCTTTTTGCTGAAGTAAGCATCTGGTAAGGTTTATCTGAATTCTGCATGTTTCACATACCAATGTAAGAGCACTAGCAAGATAATATTAAGACTATTATATTAGTGCTTTTTTTTTCTACTCAGAGACTATGAGTGAGCCAAAATTATCTGAATAAAATAAGGGCAGAAACTTTAGTTTGTATCATTTGAACAGGTGTTTACTCATCAATAAAAGGACCTTGTATGACACAACTGAGTACTAACAATATCTTCTTAAGTTCTCCTTCCAGAGAGAAATGAGCAAAAATGCACACACGTCCACATACTCCTAACATCTTCAATAAATGTGTCAATTACAATACATAAATAAAACATTTGGAGTAGAAATTGTGTCAGGATAAATGTCTGTCAATGGGACTTTAATACTGTTGATACAAAGTAGAATGATATTAAATGACAATAACAACAAAAAGTTACAATGAAGAGTAAGATGGCTACAAATATCAGTGTACTAACCATAAGCATTGTCAGGGACATTGCATTGTTGCTATACTTTTGAAATACCTTAAAAATTCAAAGCAAACTTCCAACAAATCAATCCAGAAGTGGCACAGTTCATGTAAGGAACCTTGCATCAGGTGGCTCAGTGGCTGCTTCCAACAGAAAAGAGAGCTGTTTCTACCACTTGTGTTTTATAAAGGAAAGAATTGCACTTCTAGTACTAGAAACCTGCCCTCTAGGCCAGCAGCTCTCCATCATGTTACACACACACACACACACACACACACACACACACACACACACACACACACATTTCAGTGTCTTGAGGATGTGTTTGTTTCATGGATGCAGTGGCTTTTGAACATGCCAGCCCAAAGATCAGCATACCACCTATGGACTCCATTTTGGAATATGCCACTCACCTAATGTACTTGCCTTCCTGTGACCCTTTCCTGAATGAGCTACAGGCATATACCAGACACCAAAAATGCAACTAACAACCTGTTAACAACTGCATGAACTTAACTGAATACCTGGTTCTGAATAGTGTGATACATTTCCCCTCTCCTTTAAGAACTCAAAACCTGGACAGATTCCATGTAGTATTACTCTGAATAATGTCAAAATGAGAACTGGATAACTTGAATTGGTTTGGAGTTAAAGTTTAATAAAAGAAACTGTGTCCAGAAATCAATAAATCTTTTAATTTTTCTCTCTGATGATTTGGCCTCTGAGATACATAAACAGTTAATACATCTGTGTTGGGAGAGATTCCCTGTCCTTCAAACAACAGTGGGGCAGAGCTTGTGTCTATAAACTAAAGGAATGGGACATTGTTGCCTAATAGGTTTAAATAAATGTAATATTTCAAATATGATTGTGCTTCTACATTAGCTTGGATGAAGAGAAAAGAGCTGGAGGAAATCTTTGTCTAATGCAGTTCAAACAAATCAGGCCATGCAAATGAAAAATGAATTAAAATATTAAATTGCTGCCGGGCTGTGGTGGTGCACGCCTTTAATCCCAGCACTCGGGAGGCAGAGCCAGGCGGATGGATATCTGTGAGTTTGAGGCCAGCCTGGGCTACAAGTGTGTCCCAGGAAAGGCACAAAGCTACAAAGCTACACAGAGAAACCCTGTCTCGAAAAACCAAAAAAAAAAAAAATTAAATTGCCAAGTGACAATCTTAGCTTCACTAATTATGGAAGTGTAATATGTATATATAGAGAACACTCAGAAATTTCATCCTGCAGCTTTGGGTTATAGCAATGGAGTAATAAAAAATACATATAATATGAAAGTTTGGGCAAGGGGAATATATTTTACATACGGAAAACAAAAATGAGGTAGATATATACATGTATATTTGCCATAATGGGATTTAAAAACCTAGAAGGAGACAAAAAAGACTAGCATGCAACAGTAAAGGAGGGAATTTAACAAATACATGTTTCTCAGCTACTTGTCTGTGATTCTGAGTAGCTTTGTGCAAGGGAAACAACTTGAATTGGGACTAACTTTGATTCACATTTACCTGAGCTGGTCCTATTTGCTGAGAGGCTCCCTCACATGTCATCATCCTGTTGTAGAAGCAATGCTTCTACAAGGGCTGTGGCAATTCACTTGGCTGAGTTCTCAGCTGCAAATGCTTATCCTAAATTCTCCAGCTTCTCACACAGATGAAGAATGTGTCATGCTCCTCATCCAACAAAGTCCAGTTGGGCCATTTCAAGCAAAAATATTTTTATTATTGTCTGTGTCTCTGTGGAAGGATCAAGTTTACCTTGAAAACAAAAATAAACTCCAGTATACTCAGGCACCATCCTGCTGATTTTCTATGTAAAATAAGTTCTGATAACTGCAACTGCATGAATCTGGGACCCTGAGAGACACACTTTGAAGTCTCTTATGTGAAGAACTGTGGACAATGTCCTGGGCTCTGCAAGTGCCATATCAGATATGTGTCTCTATTACTGTTTAGGTGGCTCTGACTAGCCCTGCAGGAGATGGAGGCTGGCTCTCAGAGGCTGACATCAGAAAAATTGGGGTCTGTGTCATCACATTGTTACCACTGGAAGTTGAAATTGAGATAAATCTATAATTTTCTTTACTTTAAGTGAGGTCTTTATATTTTGGATTTTTAATTTTTGTTCAGGCACCAATTATATTTTCACTAAAAAATGTAAATTGAAAACCTTAACAAGACTCTAAGTACCACTGTATTACCTACAAAACCCCATGTTATTGTGCTAAGTTATTGATCATTGGAATGATAGGATAATAGGTAAAGCCTAGACTGTTATATATCCAGGAGAAAACAATGAATGTTTTAAAAATGCTAAAATATCTCTCTCAAATAAGAAGGGTAATATTATAATATATGATGTTGTCAGGGAGAGAGAAAATTTTTTCAACCAAGATGAACTTATGAAAATACTAAAATACATTTGACAAGTGTCAGTCATTAGTTGAGACACTAGTACAAATTCCAGCCCTCCAAGAGCTGGGCCAGAGGATCTATCTATACTATAATTACTGATTGATAATTTATTTATTCACTTTTTATAAAGTGGTTTTATGGCACACAGTGTTTAATCCATTGGAGAAGAATTAAAATGCATTAAACTCTTTAAATTAGACATGAAATGTGTAACATATATTACTACATGAAGTATTTGCTAAAACTGAGAGGGGTTCATTTTGTATTGTGGGTGTTATTCTGGCATTTACAAGTCTTTCTCATTGTTCTAAGTATTTTGTTTTAAATAATAAATCCCCCAGACCTTTCAATCTTGAGCTTTCTCAAGTATTTTCTTCTTTATGTTCTGTCAATTTTTTCCTTCAAAAAGCGAGATATAACATTGTTCCCTGTCCTATACATATTTCACTCAGTTTTTCATTCTACCCATTTCCATATTGTTTCCTCCATGGTTTGTATTACTGAAAAGTGACTACACTCCATCTGGTGCATACAGAGAAGGATTTTCTCAAACAATCCCCTTATCATTCTGTCATATATCAGAGTGAATGCAATTCTCTAGCACAACGTTTCATAAAATAAAGCTTTTTCTAAACCACTGATATGATAAATTGAACTGGCCTTTCCTTTTAATCATCTCATAAGTGAGAAACATCTAAATATTTAACCTTCCCTCAAAAGTCCTGTTAATATCCTCAGTGAATTTAAGGAATCATAACATGATAATTAAGTGATTTAAAATATAATAAGGTAACAACATATAGCAGAAGAGAATAGAAAATCTTTAGCTCTTTTTCATGGATTAATGTTCTGCTGCACTTTACAGATGCATAGTTGGATAAACAGACATAGTGTCTTAGGGTTCTATTGCTGTGAAGAGACATCATGACCACTGAAAATCATATAAAAGAAAGACATTTACTTGAGGTGACTTTCATTTTCAGAGGTCTAGTCCATAATCATCATGATGTGACATGGTGACATGAAGGCAGACATGGTGCTGGAGAAATAGTCAAGTGTCATACATCTTATCTTATAGGCAACAAGAACTGATCTCAGTGGCATACTGAGGGACACTTGAGCAAAAGAGACCTCAAAGCCTGCCTCTACAGTGACACACTTACTCCAACAAGGCCACACCAACTTAAAATATCACCTAATAGTGCCAATTCCTTTAGGGGCCATTTACTTTCAAACCACCACAGATAGAGATTATCTATCTATCTATCTATCTATCTATCATCTATCTATCTATAATCTGTCTGTCTATCTATCTAGTCATGTGCTAGGTACTAGAAGTCCCAGAATCTGAGGGTTATTAGCTTGAAAATTAGCTGTGTTGTCTTGAGGTTTACAATTTTTTTCTTTGCTAACATGATGTTTACCACATCTCTCTAACTGTGAAAATAGCAAAGATATCAAGATAGCAAATATTCACTTAAATGGAAAAATGGGAAGAAGTAAATGATCATATAGTGATTCTCTTGTTGTTACAGCCATACAAGTGAAAAATGAAAATATCTATGTTGAGAATATCAACAACTTTTTAAAAATATATATCTTTATTTGAATAAGTGTTCTGACTACATGTTTTAAGCACAATGTGCACATATCTGCTGTCCTTACATGACAGAAGAGGGTGCATGATACCCTGGAATTGAAGTTAAAGGTAGTTGTGAGTCACCATTTGAATGCTGAGTATCACATTTAGGTTCTGTTCAAGAACATGAGGTGCTCCTTTAAATTTCGCAATCTCTGCAAACCTCATGATGTCATTGTTTTTCTCTGCTGAGTAGTATCCCCTTGTGTATATGTACCATATTTTTTTTATCCATTCAAAGGTTGAGGGGGATCTAGGTTGTTTCTAGGTTCTGGCTATTACAAATAGTGCTGCTATGAACATAGTTGAGCATGTATCCTTGTGTTATGATTGAGCATTCCTTGGGTGTATGCCCAAGAGTGGTATAGCTGAGTCATGAGAAAGACTTATTCCCAAATTTCTGAGAAACCGCCATACTGATTTCCAAAGTGGCTCTACAAGTTTGCATTCCCACCAACAGGATTGCTCCATATCCTCTCCAGCATATGCTATCTTCAGTATTTTTGATCTTAGCCATTCTGACAGGTGTAAGATTGTATCTCAGAGTCATTTTGATTTGCATTTCCTTGATGATTAATGATGTTGAGCAATTCCTTAAAAGTCTTTTGGCCATTTGAGATTCTTCTATTGAGAATTCTGTTTAGCTCTATAGCCCATTTTTTAATTGGATTGTTAGGTATTTTGATGTCTAGTTTTTTTAGTTCTTTACATATTCTGGAGAGCAGCCCTCTGTCAGATGTCGGGTTGGTGAAGATCTTATTGACACTGTCTTTTGCCCTACAAAAGCTTCTCAGTTTCAAGAGCTCCAATTTATTAATTGTAGCTTGCAGTGTCTGTGCTAATGGTGTTATATTTAGGAAGTGATCTCCAGTGCCAATGGATTCAAGAGTAAATCCTACTTTCTCTTCTATCAGGTTCAGAGTAACTGGATTTATGTTGAGGTCTTTGATCCACTTGGACTTAAGTTTTGTGCACGGTGACAGATATGGTTCTATTTGCAATCTTCTACGTGTTGACATCTAGTTATGCCACCATCATTTGTTGAAGATGCTTTCTTTTTTCCATTGTACAGCTTTTGCTTCTTTGTCAAAAATTAGGTGTTCATACGTGTGCAGATTAATGTCAGGGTCTTCAGTTTGATTCCATTGGACACATGTCAGTTTTTATGCCAGTACCAAGCTGTTTTTACTACTGTAGCTCTATAGTAGAGCTTGAAGTCAGGGATTGTGATGCCTCCAGAGGTTGTTTTATTGTACAGCATTTTTTTAGCTAATGTGGGTTTTTTGTTGTTTTTGTTTTTCCATATGAAGTTGAGTATTGTTCCTTCCAGGTCTGTGAAGAATTGTGTTGGGATTTTGATGGGGATTGCATTGAATCTGTAGATTGCTTTTGGTAAGATTGCCATTTTTACTATGTTAGGTTTGCAAACAAATGGATGGAACTAGAAAATTTCATCCTGAGTGAGGTAACTCAGACTCAGAAATAAAAAAATGGTATGTACTCACTCGTAAGTGGATACTAGATATAAAACAAAGGATAACCAGACTGCAACCCCTAGCTCCAGGGAGACTAGCTAGCAAGGAGGACCCTAGGAAAGATACAGGGATCGCCCGGCGATAGAGAAATGGATGAGATCTACATGAGCAAAGTGAAAGGGGGGTAATGGAGGGCAACAGACAGGGTCATGAGAACTTAGGGGTGCTGGAGGTTTGAGCTGGAACAGGAACACAGTGGGAGAACATGGAAAAAGATACCATGAAAAATGGAGGAGTCACCATGGGAATAGGGAGAAGCAGAGAGCTAGGGAGGTCCCCAGGAATACAGAAAGTTGACTCCACCATAGACTACTGGCAAAGGTCGAGAGGGTGCTGGAGCTGACCTACTCAGGTGATCAGACAGCTGAATACCCTGACATCATAGAGCCATCATCCAGTGACTGATGGAAGCAGTTGCAAAGATCCATGGCAAGGTCCTAGACAGAGCTTCAGGAGTCCATTTGATGAGAGAGAGGAAGGATTCTATGAGCAGGAGATATCCAGACCATGATTGGAAAAAGTACAGAAGACAACGAGCCAAACTAGTGGAAACACATGAACTGTGGACCAATAGTTGAGGAGCTCCCATGGTACTAGACTAGGCCCTCTGGATAAGTAAGACAGTTGTTTAGCTTGAACTGTTTAGGGAGGCCCCAGGTAGAGGGACCTATCCCCAGTGTATGAGCTGGCTTTTTGGTACCTAGTGCCTATGGTGAGACACTTTGTGTAGCCCTGGTGCAGAGAGAAGGGGCTTGAACCTGCCTCAACTGAATGTACCAGACTCTGCTGACTCCCGATGGGAGATTTTGTTTGGGGGAGGTGGGAATCAGGGGTGGTCTGTGGTGGAAGGCTGGCAGGGGGAGGGAAGACAGAAGAATCTGTAGTTGATATGTAAACTGAACAGAAAATCTCTTAATAAAAAAAAACTAAGTAGTTAACAATGCTTTAAAAAAAAACTGGGCATTCTCTCCAACTCCATGAACTACTTTCAAATGTATATTTCCCCAATTTGCACATGATGTCAAAGTAATGAAGCTAATGTTCCTAAAAGAAACTCTAAACTTGATTAACTCATCAAGAATTTATATAAAGTTTAGCAACATCATAATTAAGAAAATCGAAGCCAGCTAAGTGTTAGCACACCCCTTTAATTACATTAATCACAGCACTAGAGAGACAGAGGCAGGCATATCTGTGTGATTTTGAGGCCAACCTATTCTACAGAATGAGTTTCAGGACAGCCAGGGCAACAGAGAGAAACCCTGTCTTGTCAAATAAACAAACAAATCATTAACCTAGAAAAGTGGTATTATATATTGTGTTCCCTAATATATTATAAACACTAATGAAATTATCTGGGGTCAGAGAACAGAACAGCCACTAGATATAGAGGCTAGAAACAGTGGCACATGCGCCTTTTATCCTAGCATTCTGAAGATAGAGATTCCTCTGGATCTCTGTGAGTTCGAAGCCACACTGGAAATGGCCAGGCATGGTACCACATGCATTTAATCCTAGGAAGTGATGGCAGGAAGCAGAAAGGTATATAAGGCATGAAAACCAGGAACTAAAGCATGGTTAAATTTTTAGGCTTTTAGCAGCAGGTTCAGCTGAGATTCATTCCAGATGAGGACTCAGAGGCTTCCAATCTGAGGAAACAGGCTCAGCTGAGGAATTAGCAATGTGAGGTTAGCTGTGGTTTGTTCTGCTTCTCTGTTCTTCTAGCATTCACTCCAAAACCTGTCACCGGGTTTGTTTTTACTAATAAGACCTTTTAAGATTCGTGCTACAATTTAATGTTCTCACTTGATATTTCTCTTTAGTATTAACCTACAGAATTGAGTCTGTGTGTACTATAGAGGCATGGGTAGACAGATACATGTGTGGGGCATCATAAAGAGACAGTAAATAGTACTTACTCACACAAAATATCTTTTTAAAAGATTTATTTTATGAATAAGTGCTTTGTCTATAGGTACTTAATGCATGTTTAAGACGACCATTTACACCATATTATTTCAAATAAACAAATCTATATTCTATTTCATATAGTAGCATTAAAAGTCATGAGTGTTATTCAATATTGTTTACTAGTTGTAAGCAGACCAGTGGGCATGGGAACTATTAGAATTCTACTGGAGTGTTACAGACAGCTGAGAGCATCAATACCCCACTACTAGGATTTCGAGACACAACAGAGAATCATGGTTAGACAGTCTTCACTTTCTCTGACACATGTGCTCTAACTTTTGTGAGAAAGCCTAGAATCCTCTCTACTGTCACCTTCTTTCAGTAATGTTTCTTTCCTCCTGAAGACTAGAAGCTTATTTTTTGTTTTAAAAGAACCTGTGTTGGGATGGTCAAAGTAGTTTCCACTGTTATGTATGAATCCCACCTGGTGATACAACTCAGACTCTTCACAGGGAATAACTGTGTCCTCTCTTAAGACAGAAAATGCATAGATACTCTTAACTGCTGGAGATGAAGAGGAAGAAAGACAGGGATGGTACAGAGAGGACCATTTAGCCTCTCTTTTGTTCAATAAAACTATAAAACATTAGTTCGACAAAAACAAATGACTCTCTATTAGTTTTGAAAAATCCAGTGAAAATCTGATAAAGTTTCAGAGGGTGACTCATGAGGAGGAGCAGCTGGGGCAGCTCAGCCTCTCACTTCTGCTTCCATGAGGTTTATGTTATGACTTGTATCACTGTGGGAGGGGTACTAACACCTTGCTGACAGTAATAAGTTGCAAAGTCTTCAGGCTCTAGGCTGTTGATGATGAGAGAAAAATCTGTCCCAGACCCACTGCCACTGAACCTCGATGGAACCCCATCTGCCAAGCTATCTGCACCATAAATCAGAAGTTTAGGAGCTTTCCCTGGTTTCTGCTGGAACCAGTTTAAAACATAGCTGATATCCTGACTGGCCTGACAAATGATAGTGACTCTGTCTCCCAAAGAGGCAGACAAGGAGGTTGGAGTCTGGGTCATCTGGATGTCACATCTGGCACCTAGGAGTGAAGACATAATAATAAGTTCCCACATAGTTAAGTATGATAAGAGAGGACCTCCCCCAAATGCCTGTTAACAATAATCACTGTAACAGTGAAATTCCCATTTTAGTTCTTCTTTACCTGGAAGCCAGAGCAGCAGGAGCCCAAGGAGATGAGCAGGGGCCCTCATGTCCATGCTGAGTCCTGACTGCAGTGACAACTGTACAGGGTGTGACTGGTATATGAAGAAGTCCTCAAGGCTGTGCAGTGAGTGCATGCAAATCACTGGGAACCAGTTAGGATGGGCACAGCTGCAAGACTTGCCCATCTCAGTAACTGAGCATAAGTAGAGTGTCCCCAGATGCCCAAGATCAGACCACACATATGCCCCCAGAGAATGCTTTACTTCTTAAAAATTATAAATAATACTTTGGAGGTTATTTGAAAACATCTACTATACATAAGATCTATTTTGAATTATATATTTCAATGATATATTGTGGGTAATATAGAATAATATCCTGATGTCAAGAAATATACAACATAGAAGGGACTATTAAATCTTTAACTCACTGAAATCGTTCCTATTGGTTAAAAAATAGTATGCACCTTTCTTCAGAAGGTTGTGTTCATTTGCTGTAGTCATTACATAAATTAAAAGATAATTTTTTATTTGGATCATTTTTGTAGGAACTAAAAAAGACTTAAGAGCCTTAACTGTGTTTACTAAAGTACCAAGTAAGGAATACACATTGGTACACATAAAACCTTGATCATAACTGCATATGTCACTTGGATTTCTGACTCCATCTGAAGATTGAGGTACTTTCTTACCCACAGACTGCATGAGCAGTACCTTTTTCTTAGTTTGGAGTCTTCCATATTTAGCCTGTTTTCTACCTTTTCCTACTATGTCCCACAATTCCTCAGCATGAAGGATTTACCAGTAATAACATACATGAACACTGTAACAGAAAATACTGATACTCAATACATAACTCTGCTGTGTATTACAGATGATATTGACACCTTCTACTCTTGAACAGAAATTGGAGATATCATCCTGATTCAGGCATCAGTCTCACTGTCTACGTGTGTCTCAGTCTGCAAGCAACCTAAGGTGCAGAAATCTTTGTGCATCTTCATAACACCAACATTTGAACATCAAACATTTCACAATCAAACTTTTGTTTGGCCATCCATTCTTAATTATCAGCAGAAGTAGAATTAGTTCAGTGTTCAGTTCTCCTGTCCCGAGGTTTGGAACATTGGGGTTTCGTAGAAACATTACTGTGAAAGGCCAGACATTATGGCAGCCTATGCATAACCTTGCTAACTTTCCAGAGATCTGGACTTGAGTGATGACTGTGAACAAATGCCTAGTTATAAAGCAGTTTCTTCAAGATACACGACACTTTCCCCATCAGAAGTATCATACAGCCTCTTTTGGCTGGATTAATAGGAATTCTGGTTTCTCTGCCTCTTCATTTCCCTCTCTCTCTGCTGATATCTACCAGCTGCGTCTGTGCCTCTGTTTGCTTACTGAAACTTGGAAAACAGTTCTGCATTCTCACATAATAGCCCCAGTATCTAGGGGAAGCTTTATTCAGGACACTTTCAGTGGATAATAAAAGGAGGTTGACAATTCTCCCCAAGCCAAAACACACAAATCATTATTTTGCAGAATATTTAGAAGCAGAATTCCTACCACACCTCCATTAATAATAAATGCAAATATGAAGGGATATCCAGAAACATTCAACTTCCCTTTACCAATGACCCCTAGATTGGATTAAGTAATAAATAATTTTGTTTCTGGATTATACCTTCCTGTGTATCCGTGGTACAGTAGTGAGCATAGCTACCTTATAATAAACTCCAACAACTTCTTAAGAAACTCTAACATACCTACTGTACAATAATCAGTAGTTTTGAGATTTGTGTGTCTTCCTACTCTGTTGCTTAATAAATAGTGCAGAAATCTTAGACAGGCTCAGTTTCTTAGTACTAGCTTAATATTTAATCAGCCAGTCACAAAATCACTCAGCAACATGAACTTGACACAGGAAGGAAGAACCATGGTTGAGCAAAAAAAGAAGCTGGTGAGGCAAAGACTCCCTGATCGATCACCTGGGTATGGTTTTTTCCCCAAAGGGGAGCACCATGGGAGTGACTCTGTATGCTGCTGGCAGTGATTTTTGGTAACTCTCCTGGCTCCTAAAGAAGAGAGTGTCATCTGTCCTAAACTCACTGCCTCTGAAATAGTCAAATAGATCATATTCCAGGGATTAGGCCCAGGTGGTACTAGCCTTAACAATGGATTCCTGATTCTGCTCTCATCAAGCCATTAAGTACTTCTGATTGGACCTCTGCCCTGGATATTACCAGAATTGATGGTTACTAGTGATTGTCAACTTGACAGTACCTGCTGTAAGCAATTAGACAAAGATCTGTATACCTGTGAGATATTTAGGATAACATGACTGTAAGGGATTACCTTTATTAGGCTTGCTGAAGTGGAACTACTTACCCAACATCTTAGAGGCACCTTCTCATGGTGCTCCATACATCATGAGGCCTGTGAAAAAATCTTTTGCCTGCTCTCCTGCTTTCTCTTGAATCTAGCTGTGGAGTTCTTTATCTACTTTGATCTCATCTTAATGCTGAGTATATATACCCAATTGCTGTCTCCACCCTGGCCATGGTTGTACCCATGTGTTACTGGCATCAGAATCCTGAATCATTGGATCTCCAAAGTGAATTAAAATCTGCTTCTTCTATAGGAAACATTAAAGCCTTCAGTATCAGAAGGGGACTACTAAGGCATCCAGCTCCAAAGACAGAGCAGCTACTGTGTTCTCTGCTTCTCCACTGTGAAGACAGATATTCCTGTTTAACCCAATATAATAAAACTATTAATTTGTTAATATTTTCCTTCCTCTTTCACTACTACTACTGCTGCCAATACTACCTTCTCCTCATACAATTCCTCTTTTTCCTCCTCCTCATGCATCTGCTCCTCCTTGTGGGGGTATTGTGTCCCCCAAAATATTGTGTATTCTAATAAATTTATCTGGGGTCAGAGAACAGACAGCCACTAGATACAAAGGCTAGAAAATGGTGGCACTCACACCTTTAATCCTAGCATTCCAGAGATAGAAATCCCTCTGGATCTCTGTGAGTTCAAGGCCACATTGGAAACAGCCAAGCATGGTGACATGCCTTTAATCCCAGAAAGCCAGCCTTTAATCCCAGGGAGTGGTGGTAGAAAGTAGAAAGATATATAAGGCGTGAGAACCAGAAACTAGAAGGTTTTGGCTGGTTAAGCATTTGGCTGGTTAAGCATGTGGCTGGTTAAGCTTCAGGCTTTTGAGCAGCAATTCAGCTGAGACCCATTCGAGATGAGGACTCAGAGGCCTCCAGTCTGAGGAGACAAAACCAGTTGAGGATCCGGCGAGGTGAGATAACTGTGGCTAGTTCTGTCTCTCTGATCTACCAGCATGGACCCCAATAACTTGCCTCGGGTTTGATTTTATTAATAAGAACTTTTAAGATTCCTGCTACATCTGGCGCCCAACGTTCGTGTTGCGAATTCATGAAAAAGCTGTTTGCCTGTAGCCTTGTGAGCCCCAGCTCAGGCCCGAGCTACACTCGGCCGGTGGTGGTGGCGGTGGCAGCACACGCCGGTAGGATTTACTGAAGAAGGCAGAGGCAGGAGGATCCCGAGTTTGAGGCCGGCCTAGGAGGCTTGGGAGAAGCTTTGGCCTGGACTGAGCCAAAAACAGTGGTGGGACCATGGAAGCAGTGGCTACTGCTCCACGTTGCCAGCTCCTTCTCATCGTGTTGATGACTGTGGTGATGCTGCTACCTGGGAAGAAGGGTTTACTGCTGCTGGTTCAGAGAAGAATTGCCAGGACCATTGTGTTACAAGAAAGCATCGGCAAAGGTCAGTTTGGAAAAGCTTGCCAAGACAAATGGTGGGGAGAAATTGTTGTGAAGATTTTCTGTTCTAGGAAGAATGTTCATGGTTCCGAGAGACAGACATTTATCAGACTGTGATTACTCCAAACCACAGAGGAGGCAAAAAAAAAAAAAAAAAAAAAAAAAAAAGTCTGCAGGAAACCATGACCATACCTAACAGTGACTTTGAAATCTTCAAAAAGATGACAGGATCCTACAACGATGATTCCACAGGGACTATGATAAAGCCATTAAGCTGATTAACACCATGGAAAAATCGACTTTGGACTACAAACTGGTGAGGACAATTTCGAGAGGACTAGCTGAGATGATCCAACCTGACAGACTACTTGAACAAGGACTTGAAACAAGCCCTGAACTTTCCTTTTATGCAGAGACTGGACAAATGATACAGGACTTGAAAATTAACCCAAAAAATTTTCTTTTCAAGATTCCCTAAAGATATCTTCACCCCTAGAAAGCAAAAAGAAAAAGAGAATATAGATATGAGATAGATCATTGAATCTACTCTGAGAAAAAAAGGTAAAGAAATAATAGGATAAATAGGTAGATCATCGAATCTACACTGAAGAAAAAGGGGAAGATATAAAAATGACAAAAGGTAGAATAATGAATCTATTATGAAAAGAAAAAGAGAAAATATGGATATGATAAGATAAAAAGGGAGATTGTGGAATCTACTTTTAAAAAGGAACTGCTTGTTTTCAATAAGATAAGTAATGAAAATTTTTTGGTCTGAGTTTATCAGATGTTACTGGACTGGACATTGTTAATATATATAATGGAGTTTTTTGTCTGGATCTGTCAAATGTTAATGGACTAGACATAGTTAATGTAATCTTGACTGTATATTGTATATACTTATTGAAGATAGTTTTTCTTGTATTAGTTATAAGCTTTTTTAATTTTAGACAAAAAGAGAGGAGATGTGGGGTATTGTGTCCCCCAAAATATTGTGTATTCTAATAAATTTATCTGGGGTCAGAGAACAGACAGCCACTAGATACAAAGGCTAGAAAATGGTGGCACTCACACCTTTAATCCTAGCATTCCAGAGATAGAAATCCCTCTGGATCTCTGTGAGTTCAAGGCCACAATGGAAACAGCCAAGCATGGTGACATGCCTTTAATCCCAGAAAGCCAGCCTTTAATCCCAGGGAGTGGTGGTAGAAAGTAGAAAGATATATAAGGCGTGAGAACCAGAAACTAGAAGGTTTTGGCTGGTTAAGCATTTGGCTGGTTAAGCATGTGGCTGGTTAAGCTTCAGGCTTTTGAGCAGCAATTCAGCTGAGACCCATTCGAGATGAGGACTCAGAGGCCTCCAGTCTGAGGAGACAAAACCAGTTGAGGATCCGGCGAGGTGAGATAACTGTGGCTAGTTCTGTCTCTCTGATCTACCAGCATGGACCCCAATAACTTGCCTCGGGTTTGATTTTATTAATAAGAACTTTTAAGATTCCTGCTACACCTCCTCCTCTTCTTCTTCTTCCTCTCCCGTCTCTTTCTTCATGGCTGTGATGAATGTGAATTGTGTCTTCTTGTTTGACAGTACACAAATGGGCAACATTTAAAGACTTTTTTTTTCCTCACACTATGACCTGGATAACAAACTCAGGTTATCAGGTGTTATTTTGCACTAAGCACTTATCTACTAAAGCATCTCAACAGCCCTAAATATACTTTTCACATATATTCACACTGGCTATTCTAGTACAGTGGAGAACCCTGACTAAAACAATCCATTATAGTAGGCACCCATGCTATTTTTTCATCTGTATGGCTATTAACTTGACAGCTAATGAAAATATTCATAGGAGTAAAGAAAGAGGCTGGACAAAGTGTCCCACCATAGGCACTAGGCTCCAAAAAGCTGGCTCTTGCACCAGGGACGGGTCCTGATCCCACTGCCTGGGGGCCTTCTAAACAGTTCAAGCTAAACTACTGTCTCACCTATTCAGAGGGCCTAGTCTAGTACCATGGGAGCTCCACAGCTACTGGTCCACAGTTCATGACTTTCCACTAGTTTGGCTGGTCATCTCTACATTTTCCAGTCATGATCTTGATGTCCCTTGCTCATAGAATCCCTCCTTGCTCTCATCAATTGGACTCCTGGAACTCACCCTGGTTGGTATGTAAAATAAATTGAAAATCTCTCTTTTTTTTAAGTGGTAAAATTTGTTATTTTTGTTTTATTTTTTTCCTTTTATTTTATTTTACAATACCATTCAGTTCTACATATCAGCCACGGATTCCCTTGTTCTCCCCCTTCCTGCCCTCCTCCTCTCCCCCCCACCACACCCCCATTCCCACCTTCTCCAGGGAAAAGCCTCCCCTGAGGACTGAGATCAACCTGGTAGACTCAGTCCAGGCAGGTCCAGTCCCCTCCTCCCAGACTGAACCAAGCATCCCTGAATAAGCCCCAGGTTTCAAACAGCCAACTCATGCACTGAGCACAGGACCCAGTACCACTGCCTAGGTGCTTCCCAAACAGATCAAGCCAATCAACTGTCTCACTCATTCAGAGGGCCTGATCCAGTTGGGGGCACCTCAGCCTTTGGTTCATAGTTCATGTGTTTCCATTCGTTTGGCTATTTGTCCCTGTGCTTTATCCAACCTTGGTTTCAAAAATTCTCGCTCTTATAAACGCTCCTCTTTCTCACTAATTAGACTCCTGGCACTCCACCCAGGACCTAACAGTGGATCTCTGCATCAAGATCATTGTTGTCAGTCATTGGATGGAGTTTCTAGCATCACTATTAGTGTGTTTGGCCATCCCATCACCAGAGTAGGTCAGTTCGGGCTGTCTCTCGACCATTGCCAGCAGTCTATTGTGGGGGTATCTTTGTGGATTTTTGTGGGCCTCTCTAGCACTTTCTTTCTTCCTTTTCTCATGTTGTCTTCATTTACCATGGTCTCCAATTCCTTGTTCTCCCTCTCTGCTCTTGGTCCAGCTGGGATCTCCTGCTCCCACAGGAGGCAAAACAGAATGTAAGATATTATTTTAGTTTTCCTTTATCATCAAGACTTGTTTTGTGTGCTATTCTGTTCAATTTTGGTGAAAGATAATGGGCTACTGAGAAAATATATTCTTCATTGTTTTGCTGGACTGTTCTGCAGATCTGTGTTACATCAATATATGTGGAATAACATTTGGTTTATTTTGAAATTACTTTCTAGCAATGATAATATTGTGTGTTGTAAAGCCAAGGTATGAGATTCCCTGTAATAATTGTTAGTTCAAGGTCATAGATATTGCTGATTTATTGTTCTTAAAAAGGAATAATATAGATTACTACAATTTGCCCGATTTGAACCCAATTCAGAGATACCCTTTACAATAGCCACAAATGATATAAAATACCTTGGGGTAACTCTAACTAAGCAAGTGAAGGACCTATATGACAAGAACTTTAAGTCCCTGAAAAAGAAATTGAAGAAGATATCAGAAAATGGAAAGATCTCCCATGCTCATTGATAGGCAGGACTAACATAGTAAAATGGCAACCTTACCAAAAGCAATCTACAGATTCAGTGCAATCCCCATCAAAAAAAATTCTTCACAGACCTGGAAAGAATAATACTCAACTTCATATGGAAAAACAAAAACTCAAGATAGTCAAAAGAATCCTGTACAAAATAACGTCTGAAAGCATCACGATCCCTGACATACAGCTCTACTATAGAGCTACAGTAATAAAAACCGCTTGGTATTGGCATAAAAACTGACATGTGGACCAATGGAATCAAATTGAAGACTCTGACATTAATCCGCACACCTATGAACATATAATTTTTGACAATGAAGCCAAAACTGTACAATGGAAACAAGAAAGCATCTTCAACAAATGGTGCTGGCATAACTGGATGTCAATGTGTAGAAGGTTGCAAATAGATCCATATCTGCCACCATGCACAAAACTTAAGTCCAAGTGGATCAAGGACCTCAACATAAATCCATCTACTCTGAACCTGCTAGAAGAGAAAGTAGGAAGCAGTCTTGAACGCATTGGCATAGGAGATCACTTCCTAAGTATAACACTGAGAGAAACAATTCAATTTAGTATATCCAGGCTATATTTTAAATATATTTACAAAACAGGATTTTTCATTTTTTAAATTTATTTCTTATTCATTTTACATACTAACCACAGTTCCCCATCCCTCCCCTCCTACCATTTGCTCCTCCTCCCCCAGCCCACCCCATCCACTCCTCAGAAAGAATAAGGCTTCCAATGGGGAGTCAACAAGGCCAGGTACCTTCATTTGAGACAGAATCAAACCCCTTCCCTCGCATCAAGGCAGAGCAAGGCATCCCACCATATGGAACTGGCTCCCAAAACCCAGCTTATGCACCAGGGATAGATCCTGGTCCCACCGCCAGGTATCCCACAAACAGACCAGGCTACATAACTATCGCCCACATGCAGAGGTCCTAGTTTTGTCCCATGCAGGCTCCCCAGTTGTCAGTCTAGTGTCCATGAGCTCCCACAAGTTCAGATCATCTCTCTCTGTAGGTTTTCCCATCATGATCCTTACTCCCCAACCCTTGCTCCTATAATACCTCTTGCCTCTCTTCTGCTGAACTCCTATAGCTGTAATCAGATTGGTGACTACTTTAAACTATCATCAAATAATCTTCATCTAGTAACTGATGGAAGCAGATGCAGAGACCCACATTCAAAGTTTTTTTATTAAGAAAACTAACCAATACAATTAACATGGGTGAAAGTTCTATTGTATTAAGAGGTATCAATCTATACAAAAAAAATGATCATTAAAAATGCTAGAGTAGAACCAAACATGACTGGAGGAAAGAAAAATATTAGGAATTATACCTAATGAAATTCTACTGTACTCATAGATTGCTACCTAGCCCAATAGTCCTCAGACAGACTTTATGCAGCCATTGCTAGAAACAGATGTGGAGACCCACAGTAAAATATAAGACTGAGCTTGAGGAATTCTGCTGAGGAGAGGGAGTAAGGATTGTAGGAGCCAGAGGGATCAAGGACATCACCAGAAATCCCACAGAGTCAAATAACCTAGCTAATAGGAGCTCATAGAGACTTAACAAGCAATCACAGAGCCTGCATGGGACTGACCTAGGCTTTGTATATATATATATATTACAGTTGTGTAACTTGGTGTTTGTGAAAACCTACAGAGGCTCCCTAGTGTGAGATTACTCAGGATCAGAGCATCTGAGCTTGATTTACCTAGCAGGGCTACATAAGGAAATGATTTGGTCATGGGTGTGTTTACCAGGTGTTTGGGAGGGTACTTGGCTGTATTGTGTGCTTTGATTTTGCAAGAGGAAGGTCTTTTGCCTCTCTGCTTAGCATGGTATAAAAAGCCCTTTTCAATAAAGGACCCAGGCCCTCCTGAAGCTATCATGTGTTTCTGTCTTTCTTCTCATCATCTAGTCTCTCTTTCTATCAATTATCAATTTTACTTTCCTCCACCTAAAAACCTTTCAAAATGTGGGAGCAGATTGGAGCTGCACTCCTACAGACTCCCCCAGGTCTCCTTGTGATATAAAATAAATCAAAATTAAAAGTGTGTATCTCTGTAAGAACCCAATAATTCATAATCTGGAAAAGAATCCTTTACAAATAACTCAGTGAGTTTAAGATAAAAATAAAACAAATTTAGGTAAGATAGCATGTTACATAGACACAATGTGCTGTGCTTCTTTTAGGGTAAGCAATACATTTGACAGCTGGGCTATCCCAGTAAAATTATTTTTTTTTAGTGTCTGTATCACTATGGGTGTGACACAAGTATCCTGCATGCAGTAATAAGATCCAAGATCCTCAGTCTAAACTCTGGTGATTTTGAGTGTGAAATCTGTCTTTCACCTACTGCCACTGGATCTTTCAGGGATCTCAGATTTCTGCTATGAACCCAAATTGGAAACCTCCTAGACAATGTTGTGGTGATTATCCTGGCTTCTGCAGGTACCAATGCAAACTGATCTTTCCATCACTATCTAGGTGTCTCTGGCTAGACTTGTAGGTGATAGAGGCTGCCTCTTCATGGGTGATCAGCAGTGGAACAAAGTGGAGTCTGAGTCATCACAACATCATAATGGAAGTTAAAATAATGAGAATGAAGTAACAATCATGTAAAGAATTCATGTAAAAAATCATGAGCAATATTATCTTCATGTTTTATATTTCTAGTAATATATATGTTATAGATAAATTGCTCATTTGTTGACCAGTTTTTAACAAAACATGTGAGTATAGAACTCTAAAGAGGTTCTCAAGGTAGTATAGACCAGTCAATCAAATTCTATTTTTGTGTCCAAATAGTACAAGTGTCATAGATACTGTCCTATCTGACACTTTACTATAACAGGTCTAAATTTTACATGTCTGTCCTGGAAGAAAAGTCCTGCCATTTCACATGTGGACCAAAAAGACTTAGACTACTGCACAGCTCACCCTATATCTTCATTGTTCTTCTCGTTATATTTTAGTCCTTACCAGGAATCCAGGATATTAGCAGCCCCAGCAATTAAAGAGGTCACCTCACTGTGAGAAGACAAATTTAGGACACTGTACAGTCAAGGTTTAACTTTTTTTCACAGGCAAGCAAGTGATAGTCTTCCCTATGGAGCAATATGCAAATGCAGAAGTATACATAGAAGGAACAATTATACAGAATTCTTAGGTTAGAAGTCACAGGAAATAGCTTCAACACAAGGGGCAAAAATAATAAAACAAACTGTGTTGGCTCATGAATGCTGTGAAATATTCATTATGGAAGCACAATACTCGAAACCGAAACCCTGACACTCTTTGTAAGTACTGTGTAGATCGGAGGGAATGGTGAGGAATGTTTTGAGTTCAGTCTGCGGGTATTGAGCACTCAGGCTGCTTGCTCCTTCCTAGTTGATCATACATGATTAAAGCTGATGCCAATTCTGTTGCTGATTTGAGGATTCAGATGAGAATAAGAGAGTACATATTTTTTATGTCTATCTTTTTTCTTGTTAACCTTTAAATGTTTAAAGTAAGAGTTATGAAATATCATAACTCAAAATAAAATGAATTACTCACTTGTGACTATGAAAATAAAGGAAAGTATTAGGAAGGTATTTCTTAATTGTTTAACAAAAAGTAAAACTGGAAAATGAAAATAATCAATGGATTTGAGAATACTCTGGCAAGTCTCTGCTCCTGGTAACTAGTTATGTTTTTAGAAGATTGTCTCATGTACATTGTTTTACATGCATCAAATATACATTGCATTTATATGGAAGTACTTCAGTGAAGTGATTTTAATACTATATCTGAAAGAGAGTTGAAAGCCTCTGTCATGCATATATTGAGATCTAATTGGAAAATTATGAGTTACATGTATAACAGCCATGCTGCTATTTCACCAGGAACATTGGTAATTTGCATAGCACTTCCTTGTGTGCTAAAACCCATTTGGGTGGAATTTTCAGCTCTGGCCTCATCTGAATTCTCTATAGATTCAACCAACATGTCTCCACCAATAAGAAAATGCCATCTAGCTCTGGTGTGCAACCAAAAGCAATGAAAATAACACATTCTATGAGGGGCTTTAAGGGTTTTTTGGACAATAAATCAAAGGATGGTAATCCTCCTCTAAAATTGGGATTTTTACTCAATAGTTATGTTAGCGAATTTTCTCACTACTATGGGTTTAGAGTTGTTACAACCTCAGTAACTTCAGGAGAATGTGACACTTTGTAGCTAATGAGTAAGACAGACAGAAGAGGCAATATTAGCCCCCTACTAGGGACAAGAATGATAGCTTAGTTCAGTCTAGAAAGCTGGTAGTCAGAAATGCATGATTTCCAGACACACCAACCTGGCCTGGAAATCATATGTTCATCAGTTCAAGTGAATGAGACAATGCTCTTTATCTCCAAATTTGGTTTTCACTTGTACCATGATGGGGTTCCATTAGTGATAGTGTTTGCACTACAATGGACAGTGATCCCATGGCCTGGGACATAAGGAAGCCAATGGAGAGTGGATCCACATCACAGCCCCAAGTGGAGTCTATGTAATGATCACACAAACATTAACAATAAGCAATTAATTCATTCATTTGATGTGATTATTATCAGAAAGATAACTAGGAAAACACCTTCTTTTGCAAGGAAAGACTGGTGCCTAATGCAAACACATTGAGGGTTAAGCTTTGCCCCTCCTTCCTCACCAAAGTCAGGGCAAAAGGAGAAAAACGAATGGGCATCTACTGTGAGACTGTGTCTCCAGGGAATGTAAGATGCTACACCTATAAAACCTCACCAATATGACTGCTTAATTATAGTTCAAACATAAACAACAAAAATAGATGTGCTAATCTGAATGGGGGAAAGCCCAGGAGGTCTCAACACTACTGTGTGTATTAGAGAGCATTCCTTAAGAAATGTAGGACAAACTGGCAGAGGTTGGGAAAGGTATCAGTGATTCCTAGGTTCTATCTGACAGTGCAGCCTCATCTCTCTCACCCCAAACAACTTTGCAGTAGCCAACTCTGAGAACAACAGTAACTGAGCCAGTTGGGAGATCATGTGAAGTCACCTAGGCTTGTAGAAAAACAGTTGGTAAATTTGTGCTCTGAACTGAGAATAAGCAAAATAAGCTTCTAAACTATCACTGCTCCATAGACTCTTCTTAGATGAAGGTGTTTGTGTTTGTGTACGATCCCTACTATACAACAGACATTAACCAAAAAGTGTACATGGACACTGAACACTTGAAGTATATATAGCAAGTCCAAGGAGAGTTTTTAGTTTATACCTTAATCAAAATGCAAATTTATATTGTCATGTGTGCCTGATATTAATCTCATTGGAAAATATTGTTTTAGCATTAGCAATTAACAGTCTCATCAACTAGCCAGGCTGCTAACTGTTCCATAGAGTCTACCTCATAGTCACTGCTATAGTAATCAGCAGAGGCAGCTTCAGTCCCTGCCACACTAAGACCCATTATCTTTGAGCAACAAAGGATGCTGGTCTATCTTGTGGACACTTGATAAATTTTTAGAGCAAAA